>NW_028301628.1:26666666-26969696 GCF_987345545.1 Pholcus phalangioides
GTTCTGTGAATCTGTTTTGACATGCACAAAACTTTTTTCAACTCACCTGACTCAAATAGAAGTATAACGAAGGATCTCTTCTGAGATGGAGTTTCTGGAGAGTTTTTTCCCCGGCTCCCACAACCAACTGATAGAAGATATGAAAGTTCCTTTCACCTTGAGCTTGTTGAACCACCCTAGATTTTTCTAGCAAATAATTCAGAATATGCCCACCTAAAGGAGTTCCCTATACAGTCAAAAACCAAAAATATGAGAATAGAAAATTAGCTTTAGCAAAAGAAAAACGCACCAGAAGAAAAATATAATAGTAAAGAAGTTTATAGAAGTTTAACAAAGAATTGAAAATTATTTTACCATATAACTGAATTCAATGTCCATATACTTTCCGAAACGACTTGAATTATCATTTCGATTTGTTTTAGCATTCCCGAAAGCCTGAAAAAAAAGTTTTTGAAATAAAATAGTAAAGAAAAATCAGCTTCTGTGAAATCTATTTAACAAAACAGTGATTAATCAAAGGGAAAGTTTTATGAATTCTTTCTTTACCCCATAAATTCAAATACAGATATAATGGTAAGTAAGTTTCACAGCCGTCGTCAACAGAAAGTTTATCCTCTTTTCAACTCCAGTCGTTTGCATAATCACACATAGAGATGAGAGGTGATGTAAAAATTTGAGAATTAAGAATATTATTTTTTTTAAATAATGAATTTTTTTTTTACCAATTTTGTTTGTTGTGAAATATAATTTGGTTTTCATTGCCTGAAGAATCTAAAACAAAAATTTTTTTTGGCATAATCACCTCATGATGACAATTTTTAGTTTGAGAATATTCTCAGTCATGGCGAGAAGTTTCAAAAGTTTTTGTTATCAACATTTCAAAAACCTCTAAAGATTGAAAAATTTATTTTTAAAATTAGATAAATTTTCAGGAATAATTTCAAAGCAAAACATAAAATCAAAGTCAATTGACAAAAGAGAAGCCATTCTTATATAATCACTTTTGTTCTAAGATACAGAAGTTTATTTTCTTCAATGCACACACACTTAAATTTTGTATATCATTCCCATTTCTTTGCGAGTTATGCAATTCAGTCATGTTGGTTTCTTCCGCTTGCTTTTAAAGTTTTATATCATGGGCTACAAACTTTAATTTTCCCTGTCTTTTTGACGGAAAGAGCGACAGGAACAGACTCTGGAAAGCCTATTATAAATTACTGGAGAATATTCTCAAAATCATTTATAATAGCAATCCTCCCAGAGAATATTCTCGAATATTCTACAAAGATTATTCTCAAGAATTTTACATCTCTAATCACACAATAATCAAGTTTGCATCAATGAATACTGAATTAAAAGATTTTATTGCTAAGACTTTCTAAGTGACTGAAGTCAGACTTTTAGTGAACTTCGGTGTTTAAGACTGTGTGTTTATCATGTTTGTGGTTTTGTAGGCAGTGCATGTTTGTTGCATGGGCAAATGGGACGTGCCTGAGGTCCACACATTTCAGGGCCCCAAAATTACCGGTGTTCTGTGATAATTGATACATAATACTATTCTGTAACTATGTCTCAAAGTCTATAACCATGCCTTAAAGAACAGGATATGTAAAGGAGCCTAAAGTTTCATGTTTGTCAGGGCTGAACTTAGAAGAAAAAGACCTTGATTGCTGGGTACTGTTTTGCTTTGACGACTTATGAGCATCATCCATGAGTCTTGTCCAAGCACAGCCTTCTAGGCGATGCTCAGTCAGTCAGCTGTTAGAAAGTTCTCAAGACAGTTCAGACAGAACAGGTAGCACCACGTCAAACCAAACAAAACCGATTTAGAGGAGTCATTTAACACAGAGCACTGACGAACAACTTTCATTGAAGTACAGACAACTGATATATCTGGATACTTTTTGTGCAATGCACCTTGCAATCAAAATCACATGAGTTGTGCTGAGCCTCCAAACTGGTTTTGTCTGGTTTAGCATAACTTTGTGTGTTTGGTGTGGACCTGTTGTTCTGGTTTAAGACATGCAGCTAGCAATGAAATCATTTAATTTATAACACAAACTTAGATGAAAAAAATCTCCTGGTGATAATGCTAACATAAAAGAGAAAGTTAAGAGAATGAATATCTTATTAACAATCGTCTCTTTACCATCCCTCCCTACGTGGCTTCTTAGCAATACTTTTCCAGATACATCAATAGCTTTACAATATAAATGAGTCTACTTTTAATAACCTGAATTAACTACAAAAAAATTAAATATATATGTATATAAATATGTCAATCTACTATCCATTAAAATTTATACATTCTAGGTGAATAAATAGCCTAAGCTTTTACATACCTCCAAAACTGGATTAGAAACTAACAATTTGTCTTTGACATTTTCAACAGTTGCACCGTGATGACTTGCAGCAGCCAGATAAAGCAAAATTTTCTTCGAAGCTTCGGTTTTACCACTCCCACTTTCACCCGAAATGAGAATGCACTGATCCCGACATTCTCCACGCATAAGTCGATAAGCTGTATCAGCTATCGCAAAACTGTAAAATACAATAAAAAATTACCATATAATTCTGACTATATCATTATTTCTCTATCTTCATGACAAATGATAAATAATGGAAAGTTAAATCAATATTGGGAGATACTATGAATAAATTTAAAAAAATCCTGCACATGCTGCTGCCCAATTCATCCGAATTGATAAATCCTGGATGACTAAAAATCTATGAGTGATTACTAAATTGAAGTCTGGCAATGGAAACAAAATCAGAGTTCATGCTTGTTAACCAACATAGAAAAGGGTTACAGAGTCTTTGGAACTATTTTTGTGAGAAAATACTGTGCTTGACACTTAAGGAATTTTGTTGTGAGATATGGCTGGCGCGATTTGTGAACGTCACAAAAATAAATCAGACTTAGAATCCAAATAACTTCTGGACAATACTTTTCAAGACAATTTCCAATAACTCGCTGGAAAGATTTAGATCAAAGTTTCTAATAATGTGACTTACATCTCAGTATGATGCTATTGGATAACATAATAGGGTCACAAACTTCAAGTACAAAAGCTGTCCTGTCACACGTTGGAAATTGGTATAGCTTGGAATCCCATCCTGCTATCACCTTACGTGAGGTTTTGTTGGATTCCTCCAACCAATTTCTACAAGAACATAGCGAAATAAAAGCCAATAAGGGGCATTTAAAAAAGAATTAGTCAAAAAATTGAAAAATTTATTTCACTGCAAATAATGTAAGATATGGCTAATTGTTTTTATAACATCGAAAATGATTTGAGAGGATAATACAGGGTTTGGGGTTACCAAAAAAATTCAAAGTTGTTAGTGCTTCACTCATTCTACTACTTCACTAATTAACATATTCACATTAAGAATTTACAACAGTGTCTAGACAGTTTTTTTTCAATTTGTTGAGCCCTGTATTACATGTATAAAAATAAATGCAAAAAAGTCTTGCTCATTGTTTAATTATAGATAAATATTTATTCATATATGTAGTACAGTTGATACAGGTTTTTGAAAGTGAACTTACATATGAGGTGGAAGCTCAAAGAAATTGACATTTTGGTACTCTTCAACGAAGTCTTGTCCATATATATCCAACTGTTTGTATGGATTTATAGATATTAGGACTGGTCCGATGTAGGTCTGGAAATATTAAAGGATTAATTCACAAAAGAAAGAGCAACACGGACAACATTTCTCGACATTTCAACAACTCTATCCAGCTCTGAGGCAAATGAATTTTCTAATGGTAAAAACACAGAAGATAGAGATGACAATGATAGCATAAATTTGGCAAAGAATAATGACAATGCTGCCTATCTGAAAAAAACATAATTCTTCTACAACAATATTTTTTCTTGATTCCCTTAAAATATCCTTACACAGGCACCCCTCGTTTTAAGTGATTAATTGGTTCCACAAAATAGTTGCATAAGACCAAATCACACAAAGTGAGTTGAATTTAACATGAGAAAGATAGGGATGGGGGGGGGGATGGTTTGTTTCAGAAGGATAACAAAAACTGCACCCAACAGCCAAGGAACTTTTTTTAATAAACTAATTATTCAAACTTATGAATAAATCCCATGAATTTAACCAATATTAACGAACTAAATAAACTTTTTCTGTCTTCACTGCTCTTCACTGATTAATTCCAGTAAGTGTGGATGTTTTCTTTCCTGAAGAGCATGAGTATGATATAGATAGGCTACTACTTTACCGCACACCAACTCCGGTCATATATCGCCATACGGCAATTTCCAACCAGAGGAGTTGGGTGGGAAATGAAGGCTCCATCCATCGGTGGTCGCCCTAGGCAAAGAACTTGCTTCTAAAGTTCTATGCCCGGCTTCGAACCCATGTACCTTGATGGTAACCTTCATAGTGTAAGACGAACATCTTACCACAGCGCCACTCGGGCCCAATATAGATAGGCTGACAATAACTCTTTTTAATGAAGCCACTGAGATTTGGCTGACAACCATCACTTCTTATAAAGAGTTTAGTAGCAAAGCCAGAGTGTTCCACATACTACTCGCAAATATAAAATTCCAGTTTCACCACCACTGTAACCACTTTTTTTTCGATTGAATGACTTAATCAAACTTAAAAGTTTCTCATGGCATGGTCAATATCACTTCTATATCCTTCAATCGTTGTTCATCAATGAGATCTGACAAGTTGCATTCAAGAATTTCTTTTATACTGGTCTCAGCTTTTACATCATTAAACCCAACATATTACGTCATCAAAGGATTTAACCATGTTATCCTTGGTTTGCAAGCCCATTTCCAGGATTAAAGTTAAACTTCAAGCCAAATTTTGCAGGTTGGAATTCCTAAAGTTAACTTTTCAAAATCACATTACAGCAAGGGATACCTGTATATGGATTTCACCGTATTTTAAAAAAAAAATTCTGATAGGTGGTGCCACTATAGAACACGAGTTATATGTGGATATTTTAATTTTAAACAATGTTTTTTCTATTCACAAAACCACACAAGGGTTTACACAACTCAAATCAATAAATCAGTAAAAAAATACTGGCCTTTGCCCGACAAAAATATATGTTTCACACATAAATACTTTGAAAATGAACGAAAGTGCCAACTCACATAGATGTGATCTTCTCTAAACCTCTTCCTCAAATTCTCGATGAAAGCTCTCTCATTCTGATAGTCTTCGAGTAGCACAAAGTCTTGGACACCGACTCTGTTTCGAGCATGCAGAGCATTTTCCATACTTCCCTACGAACAAAAAACAATCAATTACTGATGAGATTTAACATTATGATTTTGTAGTAGGTGCTTCCAAGAACATACTTTCCCACCAACTGTGATCTTTGGTGAGCCCCTCTACAATGAACTTATAGTTTAATAAGACAAAAAAATCATAAGAATTGTCCTGAGCACCTGAGCTGGACTCCATGATTCCACATCCAATAGAATAGCAGGGGCTATGGGTATCCAGCCAAGGAGGCCCGCCGCTGTGGTGGTCGAAAATGTCATAGCGACGGACGTGCAACGTGAGGACCCAGGTTCCAATCTCACTATTGTTACAGTGGTGCTTGGCTGAAGTTGGTTTACTGTAATTCCCAACTTTGAGAAGCAAATGTGAGCTGACAGTTAAATAAAGTCTCGCCACAAAGAGCAACAGACCTACAATGATAAAATTATTCAATCATTACACTTCACTCATAGTTATAAAAATTGATGGCAGCACAACACACAACACGCATTACAGAAACAAACTTCATGTCACATTCCAGGGTTGAGGCTAGGGTTGAATTTTTCATAAAATGTGAAAGAAAATCTTAGAGTGCGAAAGAAGTAGAACACAACTCTGGTCTATCGCCAAAGGCAATTTACTACCCATCGAGTTGTGCCACTTACATAGTATAGTGTTCTTTGAGGCACAGCCATAAGGGAGTGGGCCCATGCCTGCAGTACAAAAGACAGCCAATTTCTTGGGCCCTGTAAATTTGTGGCCCACTGGTTCCATTCACCCATGCGCAAAACACAGGCACTAGTTCTTTCTTTCTTTCAATCCGAGCACAACTCATGTCTATTGCCATGTACAATTTACTACCTAGTGAATTGTACCAGAAGTTTAAGCATGTGCAGGACTCCCACTCAAAAAATGAGAAAAAGTAGGAAAACGCAGGACTAAAAAGTAGGATGGGGGAGGGTAACCCCCTTAGACAACATAATCATAGCATAACAGAAAAAAATTCCTAAAAAAAATTTTAAATAATTAAAAAAATAAATAAATTTAATTTTGAATTAACTTTTTTTCCCCTAGCACTATTTCAGTCAAGCCAAAACAAAATGACAAATGACTTGGCTACAAAACCAATTTTTGGCCAAAACAGTGCACTAGCAACCACAGATAATTCTTTGCTGTCTCTCCTCATATATATACATTCTTTTTTCGAGTCTTCCAAAGTGAAGAGCTTGTCAACTCTCTTCGACAAGGTACAGCAGAAGTAAGTTTTTTTAAGAATGACGCACCTTTGAGACCACTTTCAAAAGCACAATGCAAAATGCATAAATTACAAGATCCGTCGTAAATAAGGCAAGGTGAACCAGATAGTTTTACTGTTTTGTTCACATTTTACTGTTCAATGCCAGTGTAATCATTTTTGACAAATGAAGCACTTCCATTTCTAGCTCTTTGCTGAGCATTGTAAATATTGTTTATGCCTTAAAAATACAGAAGGCAACTGAATGCTATTGGGTAGCATCAGAATCACCAAACCTAGAATAGGCCTACGTATCCAACTGCTTTGAAATGCAAACTGTTGTTTTACCTATTTGCACCATAATTTTGAATGATGAAAGTTACTGTCCAAGACCATGAAGTAATAAATACAAAATTATTTTTTCATCCAGACAGAAGTTTTTAATGACTACTATACTTGTTGAACCCTCAAACTACGCAAATAAAAAATTAATCAACCAAATGGTCCACATACATCCCTCCCCCTCAAATAACCTTAAAAATGATATAATTTCTGCTTTGGCAGAATCATTAATTACATTCTCCAACATTTGTAATATATTTGGCAATATATCAATGATTTCCTGCTCAATTAAAATCAATTACACAAATTTTGTCGATAGGATTTGGTAAAAAGTAGGAAAAGTAAGACAACTAGAAAGTAGGACATTTTACCAAAAAGTAGGTCGAGTGGGAGCCCTGCATGTGTACCTAACAATCTGAATGTGTATATTTTTGTGTCTGATTTTTTAGTGTTGCCATCTATATTTCAGAAGTGAAATGTAATGATTGAATCATGTCCCCTACATCCAGGAGCAGGGCCCCAAAGCAGAATGTGCCGAAATCTGCGACATAGGTCGCAGAACAATTACCGTACTGCCGAACAATTTAGAAGAATTTTAAGAAAAAGTGCAAGAAGGGGATTTTTACCGCAGAACATTTCCAGTCAGCCGAGGGCTCGTCGCAGAACAGTACTAAGCATTCTTTGGGGCAGGCTGGGATCTTTGGTGGGGGCCTTGGCCAGATTTCTTTGGGCCCTCATATAGTTAATTTACTGCGTGAAAAAGCAAAAAATTGTAAGACTTGTCCCGGGCACCAGGGCTAGAGTCCTGCCAGCCCCGCGCTTGTGAGGATACCATGGATTGAATATTTGCAGTGCTATCTTCTTAACGCATGGGCAGTAGCGGATTAAAGTCGGCAGAGACCCCGGGTGCAAAAGAAAATATTGGGTCCCTTAAATTAAAAAAAGTGTGGAATTTTAATTTTCAGGGTCTTTTAGAAGGCAGGGCCCCACGGTTAAATCCGCCTCTGCACATGGGCACGGTGCGGGGTCCTCAAGAGAAATGAGTAATTGAATTTTTCTGGAGTTTGTCTGGTAAAGCCTCAGAAAAATCCCTTGATGCTGTTCTTAAGACGGCCCTGAATATTTGTACTGTTTGTAGGCCTGTTGCTCTCAGCGGAAAGACTTTTTTTTAAAAGGGGAGATCGGCTCGCGTTTGCGCCTCGAAGTTGGGAACCACAGAAAACCAACTTAAAAAATTAAAGCCCCTGGTTACAAGACCCCTGAACATCCGAAGCCCCCCCCCCCCTCCCTGGGCCATGTCCGGTTGAGCCCTTAGCTCTACAGCGCCGTCTTAAGAGCATTATGGGCCAAATGATTTTTCTGAGGCCCTTCCAGGCAAATTTTCGAAAATCTCAACTACATCCCATTTTTGTGAGGCCCCCCCTCCCTTTTCTCTTGAGGTGCCCGGGTAGGCCCCATGCCTTAAGACGGCACTGTAGCTCTACTTGGGCGACCCTACATTCAGTGCCGTCTTAACGCACGGCCCGGGGCCTCAAGAGAAGAGGGGCCCCACAGAAATGAGATCTGATTGAAATTATTTAGAATTAACCAGGTAGGGCCTCAAAAAAAAATCAGTTGGCCCGGGGGCCCATGATGCTCTTAAGACGGCCCTGCCTACATATGAGATCAACCAAATTCAAAAATTTCATGCACCAGCGTAAACAGTAGGCACGTTAGCAACGCACTTTCAAAAGCTAAATAAACACAACCAGGAAGAAATTATACAATAATTCCCCTCCCCTCCCTAAACTAAAATAAATAAATTGTAAACAATGGGGAAAATACTCACAGCGACCATGTTTAACAAAAAAAAAATACCACGTGGAGTAAAATCCACTCGACAAAATTGTAATTAATTAATTCAACTTCTCATTGGCTGCGAGACCGATTCGAACATGACCGCGAAATAATCATCATCATCGCCAAATAACCGCAACAGCTGCGACGATGATGATTATCGTCGGGGAGGGCGGAGGGGGAAAAACTAGCGACAGTGGCGCCGCCACCGCGGAATAAGGAAAAAAAAAACGCGGAGGGGGAAAGGGAAACAGAGATAAAGGGATTTTTTCTTTCGAGGCCAAACCAATCACGTGACCGAAAAGTTTTTACTTTTGTTTGTGTGTTTTGTTTCTTTTTTCTTCGGGGATGAGGGGGGGGGGGGATCGCGCATCATCAATTTGTAAACAAAACACGAGAAAGGAATCCCGAGCATCCGATCATCACCACTCATTGACCATTTTATCTCAACAAAAACGCGAATTTCCGATTTATCTCTTGAGAATAATTTCTTGCTTCTTATCTCCTCCACCCCCCGTGTAAGCAATAAGGAAACAACCTCCTGTAAACAAAAATGATGTGAGATCTCTCCCTTTGCCTCTTCTCTCCCTTTCCCATTTGCTGTGACATGGCAAAACGCCAAAGTATTATTTTTAGTGATGCTCCGGGTGTGAGTGAGTTTAGTTTGGGGATGGTTATGCCTATAAGTATGGAGTTTTTTTGTACCAAGCAACGAGCCCTAATTATATCTTTACGTCAGGTGCGAGCGAGCTTCACGAGCGAAAACTGCACGCCCGTGTAATGGTGGGCCCTTTCATTTTAATTATACGTTGCCGATACACCCCCCCCCCTTACGCTTTACCTAAGATAGCTTTGATCCTCATTTACTATATCTAAATGTGACTATGATGTCATTTCTATCATGGCCGTCTCAGCAGCAGCATCATCGAGGTTAGGGAAGGGGGGGGGGCACAGGAACATAATGCACTGAAAGCTAGGTCCGAATCCACTCCCCCCTGAGAGTCCGAAATGAGAAAAATTGGTCTGTCCTACAGATGATCTTACGAACCAATACAACTAGCTTATATAGGGTTAAATTTGTATATCCTGGGCCCACCCTTCATCTCTAATATTTGCCACCAGGGCCGTCTTAAGAGTATCATGTGTCCCGAACCAAGTGATTGTTCTGAGGCCCCAAAGGCACCTATCTTTCTCTGAGGCAAATTTACGTGCATAAAATATAACACTCGAAAATTTTAATCAGATTTCATTTTTATAAGGCCCCTCTTCTTTTGAGGGCCCCCGGGCCGTGTCCAGGTGGGCCCATGAGTTAAGACGGCACTGTTTGTCACATATCTATAATGTCGGTGTTAATACTCTTGATACTCCCAATACTTTACGCCAGTGGTTCTCAAACTTTTGTCACCCTCGGCTACTTTGCCCAATTAAGGATTCATCTGCAGCTTCCCAAAATAGTTTGATAGTTATTCTCACTCATAAGAAAATCATTTCAAAGCATAAACGGGCACACAAATATCCAGCTCACCACGGCGCACACTTTTAGAAACACTGCTTTTTATGCATATAAAAACTAAGACGGCCCTGTCAGGAGGGTGACTAAGAGCATCATGGACCCTGAGAAAAAGTGATTTTTTTTCTGAGGTCCCTTACCTGATTAGAAATTGCTGCTTACTATTTGCACATGCTTAATCTCGAAAATCTTATCCAGATCTCATTGTCATGAGGCTCTCTATGCACTTAAGGCAGACGTGGATCCAGAGAGGGAGGAGGGTTCACCCCTTCCAGGAACCGAATAATATGGGTAAAATGGACCTGTGTCCTGTAAACTCGGAATGATCCGATGAACCTACACAATAAATAGCTCCTACGTATAATTGAATTTGTACCTGACTTGAGCCCTCCCCCCGGGGCCGTGAGCAGGCGCAGGGGTAACATATCCAGGGTAATATCTCGAGAGAGGCGATTTATTATGCAGGTTCATTCGATCACCCCGTATTTTACAGGAGAATTTTCCCCATAATATTCGTGACTTTTTCCCCCCTTTCCTTCTCTGCCGCATTTGTCGAAGCAGCAGCCAGCCCCTCCCCCCCCCCCCGAAAATGCTAGGACACGACTGATAAATATGGAATCACATGAAAACAAGGAACTCAAATTTCTCATGTTTTTCAGACCATGAGCAGTGTCCCGACTACGCGGTACCGTTGAACAGTTGAACCATACATACAGTTGAACCATCATCAGTAGGACCAAGGCCATCTTAACAGCATCATGAGCCGCAAGCTCGAATGATTTTTTGAGCCCCCCCCCCTCCACCACCACCACCACCGCAAAAATTCTGAAATAATTGAGAATAATTGCTCTGCAAAGTCATGAGGCCCCCACCCCCCCGACAGACCAGTCACGACCCAGGCTCTGTCCCTCCAGGTATATAAGCCTTTTACCCTTGCGGGTTGGGTCGCGCTGGGGAGAAAGTGATGCCAACAGCACGCGGTGTTCCCAGGTGGTCACCCTCCCAAGTACTAACCGCGCCCGATGCTGCTTAACTTCGGTGATCGGACGAGAACCGGTGTTTTCAGCATGGTATGGCCGTTGGCAGGGCCCCCCCCGCACCAAGAGGCCCATTCATAAGTGAGCCAGTGCGTTAAGATGGCCCTTAGTGAGATTCGCAACAAGCACAAGCGTATTAATGGGGTTGGGGGCCCTTAGCGGGCTATAGTTCCGGGAGGAAAATTTGAGGAATGAGTGGATCAAGAAAATTTGTTAAAATGGGAGAAGAAGGGGCAAAATTTTTATTGCCCGCTAAAAATCCACCTCTGCCTATAGTCTGTTTCAGGTTAACTTTGCAGTGAAGAGAAAGGTAGAGAGTGTATTCCTTCGCCGCAAAATATAGTTCTCATATATCGGAGGTTTAAGATGAACCTTTATACATAATATTTCAATTTTTTTCTATGATTTTGAAAAAAATACTGAAAAAAAATCGTTTTAACCGATGTTTACTTGTTTAAAATTTTTAAATTATAAAAAATATTGGTTACCATTATTAAAAACCCATAGCAACGGCAACGACACTCTGGCGCGATATCCTAGAAATTTTCCCCGCCAATATCACTGTCGTGTTTTTTTTCGTTACACAATTATATACTGTATATATACATTTTTTTTTTCGTTATTTGGTTGAATTTTCCATAACGATTCAATTTTTCATTCAGCTTTACATGCAGTTATAGGCTTACATAAAAACGAATATTCAATCAGTTTTATTTTCTCCTAAAAATAGGCTTCAGTGAGTTCAGATATTCACTCATAGATTACAAGAAGTGTTTCTCTTCCACGAGAGTGCCGATACTATTGTGACTTGTGAGAGGCCCTCTATGGGTGCAGAAGTTTTGGTTATAGATCCTCTTTTAAATTATTTATTTTTTGCCATGTTTATGGGATAGTTTTAGTTTCCGATCACGGAGAGTGTTGACAGAGTCGCGACTTCCACTCACACGAACGGACGCCATCTTCCACCCACCTGTTTCTCCTCATGCCCCTTGCCTATAGCGTCTCTTCAGATACAATAAATGAGTGGGGGGGGGGGGGGGTCCACAGTGGTTTGGGCTTTCATCTTTTATGTGACAGTTGTGTCTTAATTTTCACCAGAGATAGCCACGCTAAAGTTCTCTGCTCTTCCATTCCTGAATACTATATTTTTGGTTTTTGAATATTCGTTGTAAACAAAACTCCATAAGAATAATCCGTAATAACCATGAGCAGCACATCAACCGTAACAAAAGACTAAAGCTGTCGGGAAAACAAGTGGCATCGACGTATACCGTTCGGGGAAAGGGGGAGGTCGAGTGACGGAAATTTCGGCAAGAAAAGTGAGTAGAAAAATTCTAAACTTTTCCGTATCATTATTATTATTTGGTGCTATTCCTGCATTTACATGTGAAAACAGAGTTAATCTGCTTCTTCTTAATTTATTTAACATTAATTTTTTCCATATAAATTGAAGAAAAAATTAAAAATCCCCAAGTTTTTGAGAGCCATGGTTAATGTACAGTATTTTAAAATTACACGTTGCTTTCATAATATTGTTTAGATTTTTCTTTGTAAATAAATTTCAGCTGAGGGAAGGGAAACATTGCAGAAAAATATTACTGTTTTTGAAATTTTTAATGTTACTTACGGCACATCAATGAAGAGTAAGTGACACGCTGATAGAAGATAATTGTTTTTTTCTAAATTTTAAAACACTTTCTAATCAAAAAACAAAACAAATGATTTCAAAAACCTCACTTTAATTTCTGAAAGTATCGGCAGTGGTTTTCTTTTAATTCTATAATTATTACTAATTTAACTGTACAATTACGTTACACGTAAAAAATATTTTTCTCAGTGAGATTGGCGAGAAGCGGCCATACCTTACCGAGGCTGCGCGTCGATACATTGGTTAAGAGGCTTTCGTTCCCATAGCAACGAGTGATGCGGTTCCCTCGTAGCTTCCCCTTCACTGCAAAGTTAACCTGAAACGGACTATAGAGAGCGAGGGTTTGAATCAGTGATGATTTTAATCAGTCGATTTTGACCATAGGGCCGCACCTAGGCTGAATTAGGTGGGCCTGGTGCCCTCGGCGTTGGACCAGGGGGGGGGGCTGAATTCACTCTTTTAACTCAGGGGTTCTTAACCTTTTTCAGCCGCGACCCAAAATCAGCAACAAGATCGGCTTCACAACCCATGGAAACTGTTCGTTTTTTAAAATTAGTGAAACCAGTCACGCAATGAGTGCATTTGTAACAGGACAGAGTAAATGGATTTGTACAACCTATTTCGGAGACCCATATGAATCAAGTTTTTGTCATGACCCATAGCTCAGAAATCCCTGGCTATGAGTGGGTTTTGTACGACCCATCCTGGAAGTCACTGTGAATCAAGTTAAAGTTTGGTTCGTGACCCATAGCTTAAGAATCCCTGCGGAGTTGTACGAGCCATCTCGGAAGCCCCCGTGATCATGTTCAATAGCTCACGAATCCCTGGCTATCAGTAGATTCAATCGATCTATTTGTGAAGCTCCAGAGACCCAAGTTTGTGTCGGCACCAATAATTTAAGAATCCCTGCTTTAACTGGCTTTTCTACATTACACGGGGCGCTAAAATGAGTGCTTACACTCTGCTGACAAAGCACCTAGTTACGGTCCTGCCCGGTCATACACTCGACTAATAGGAAATAAATAGGAAAAACGAAACTGTGAAGTCACCCATAGCCCAGTTTGACTGATGTCAGGGCCTAGCTGTTGGGAAACACAGCTTTAGATGGTCTAATGCAGTGGTTCTCAACCTTTGGAATCCCGCTGCCCGGTTTCATTTGTTTTTGTTAATGGAAGGCCCGGTCAGACACACAACTAACAGAAAATGAATGGGGGGAAAATGCCAATCACTCACGGCCCAGTATGAATGATGTCAGTGGCCCGGCGGCTGAGAAACACTGGCCTAATGGCATACCGAATTCGATTGAAGTCTATCTTCTTAAACATCATTTAAGAATTTACAAACATTCGCTTCTATTAAACCTTTTTATTATTGATATTCCGATGCATTTCTCTTCTAGTTCTGATACATTAAAAAGAGTTGACCTTTTTATTATTAATATTCCTTTAATAAGTATCTAATAGGAAATTATGAAACATATTGGCCTGGACGACCTGGCATCACGTGGTAATTAACGACACTAAGTGTTTCTCGATTTTATCGTTTCTTCGGTAATGAGAATGACCTCTTTTATCGATGGGCTACTTAACGATAGAAGATTAAGGAGGAGGAAGAGATTTGATTGAAGAAAATAATGATCGATACGAGAAACCCTTACATCATTCATCTCCTAATAAAAGTACTTGTACCCTTAAAAACCCCGATCACATCTGAAAAACCTTGTATACAAATAGAGCTTCTCGTCATCCCAGAATTTCCCGATTCTGAAATACATGTATGCTCGGTCAAAATTTTTACATGCCCCTAGCATGTCGGACAATATATTTGTCCAGCCCTGGTTCCTATATTCAAGCACCACGAAATAAATCGCAACTCGCATCAAGTTTTTGTAACGTTATTTCAATGGTTCAGGGTCATGAAAGGCATCGAGAATTATTATTTTCATTGATCCTGAATTTTGATCAATTTTGGAATAATTTTTTTCTCTGATCTCGGAGTTACCACTTTCATCAATTATACTCCTGAATATTATGCATGAAATTTTGGAAGACGATTCCATTCCCGATTCAATTATTTTCATAAAAAATTAACTTATCAAAATGATCAAGTATTTTGTAAATTATTACGGAATTTATTTTCCGGATAAAAAAAAAACGATAAGAAAGCGAAAAAATATGACTGAAATTTATACGTGTAAAATCAGAAAATATCTTCCAAAGTCAAATACAGATGACACTGAAAAACGAAACTAATTCATCTCGTATAGTCATTGTTGTCTTGAAATGGACGTTTCATTTTGTCTGTGTTGGTGACAATTAATGTTGGTACTGGTTTTTTGCTTGAGTTTAATAAATCTTCCTGATATACAGTATATATTTGTTGCTTTACTTGGTCCTTTTGGCATAACTTTCAACCACCCCTGGCAATCATTTTTTTTTCTTTATTATATTTAGTAGCATTGTTTTATGGCTTGAGGTTTACAAAGACGGACGGAAAAAAATCATAAAAACATATTTCAGTACATTTTATTTTGTTGTTAATGAGCTCAACTTCCTTGGATATTGTTGGAATGATGGATTGACGTATAAATATTTGAAAAAATAAATTATTTTTTATAAGAAAATGAAAAGAAAAAAATATCGTTCAAATACGACATGTATCAAAAATGTATTATTTGTAGCTGGCACTAGATGCCTCTAGTGAACCAAAACTAATTTACATTGAAACGCGTAATTTTTGACTGAGTGAAATAGATGCATTTTCTCAGGGCGTACCGAGTCTATTGACTCCCATAAGCTTCCCTGTTTGATAACAACACTAAATATGTACAGTATAATTAATGTATCGTGCGCTAAAGAGTCATCGTTAAAAATTCACCGACATAACAATTCACCAGTAGAAAAATTTGTCGAAAAATGACATCGACATAGTGAGTGAGTTTGCAAGTGAGTGATTTATCAAGGGGAGCCAGGGAGTTAATGCGCAAGCAAATCAGCGCGTGAGTAAGCAGGTGAGCGAGCGAGTGAATCACTCATACGGTCACTTACTCACTTTGAAACTCACCCACTCAATCAATCGTCCACTCACTTTGAAACTCACCCACTCAATCAATCGTCCACTCACTTTGAAACTCACCCACTCAATCAATCGTCCACTCACTTTGAAACTCACCCACTCAATCAATCGTCCACTCACTTTGAAACTCACCCACTCAATCAATCGTCCACTCACTTTGAAACTCACCCACTCAATCAATCGTCCACTCACTTTGAAACTCACCCACTCAATCAATCGTCCACTCACTTTGAAACTCACCCACTCAATCAATCGTCCACTCACTTTGAAACTCACCCACTCAATCAATCGTCCACTCACTTTGAAACTCACCCACTCAATCAATCGTCCACTCACTTAGCCACTTACCCTCTCACTTGGTCACTCATATGGTCACTCAATCAATCTTCCCCTCACTTAGTCACTTACCCTCTCACTTGGTCACTCATATGGTCACTCACTCAATCGTTCACTCATTGGGTTTCTTATTCGGCTACTCACTTGGTCACTCACTTGGTCATTCATATGGTCAGTCACTCACACTCTCTCTAGCTTCTTCGCTTGCTCATTCACCAACTCGTTCGGTTACCCACTCGCTCACACATTCACTGATTTGCTCAATCAATCGGTCTCTCACTCGGTCACTCACTCACTGGTGACGAACTGTTCCCGATGTATTTTCTTAGCGGTAAATTTTTCTATGAATTGCGTGGTGGTGAATTGGTCGGTGAATTTTCCATAAATCATATAATGCATTGCGATAATAAACAACTTCATTATACGACGTATGACCATGGAAGATCATTATTCTCTCCAACCTGATCTCTTCTTTTTTTGGCATGCATCTCTGTTGCCAGCTTTATTCAGACACGCACCAACGGCAATTCATCTCCCTCCTCACCAAGGTGAAAAAGGATTCGGATATTCTCATCCATTGTTTCGCAGCAGAGTTGATGACATCCAGGATAATCGCCTTTCTTGTCTGGGCACAAGTTTTTTTTGTTTCTTATTTCCCCTTTCACTCAAAGAAGAAGAAGAACGACCAGAAAGTATATATTCAAAGACACTTCCCGAGTTTATCTTTATTACTTGGAAGTGTGACTTGTCCTACCCATTGAACAGCGTCGGCATTATTAATGAGACTGGAGATGAAAGCGAAAAAGACGTTCGTAATTAGGACGGAATACTACAAGATGCACAAAGGAAATAAAAGTGGCCGAAATGCAAGTAGTAGACGGATTTTAAATAAGAAAACCCGGATGTAAGATAAGTCTTCACATAAAGAACACGAAAAGACGGAAGAAAGCCCGTCCAGTCGCGATGAAGAAACAAAAATTATTTTCGCGAAAATCAGAGCAGATTCTTCTCGTTTTGAATCGTTAAGACCAAATGAGGACGTGGTCTGTTTTTATCATGTCTGTAGATTGGTCCATTAACCCTCTATGGCAGGGATCTTCAACGCATGGAGCGCGGGCCACATTTAGCACTCGGAGCTTTTAGTCGGGGCCCACCGATCACTTTCAGAAAATGGTCGAATAAATGATTAATTCTAGAAGAAATGAAAAAAATAATTTTAGGAGAAATGAAAGAAATAATTTTAGAGGAAATGGATGAAATATAATTTTAGGAGAAATGGATGAAATAATTTTAGGAGAAATGAAAAAAATAATTCTAGAAGAAATGAAAAAAATAATTCTAGAAAAAATGAAAAAAATAATTCTATTATTTCAAAGTAACAAACTCAAGTTTGTTGTAACAAAAAACAAGTTTCATTAAGTAACAAACTGATGAAAATCAGAAATAATTCCATAACAAACTGATGAAAATCAGAAATAATTCCGTAACAAACTGATGGAAATCAGAAATAATTCCGTAACAAACTGATGGAAATCAGAAATAATTCCGTAACAAACTGATGAAAATCAGAAATAATTCTTCCAGAATTGATGAAAATGCATAATTTCTGAAAGAAATAATTTTAGAATTTTTTAAACAAATAATTTCAGAATTAGAGAAAAAAAAATTCAGCTATTACTATTGTGTAAAAACAATAAGTAATTTTTTTTCTCATCCAAGCTCACAGACCACCGGCCCATTAAGAAAGTATCCAAAGACGCACAAGGGGTCCGTGTACCCCCAATTTAGAAAGCACTGGAAACGCACAATGTATGGAGACGTTCTAACTGGGAACTCGCAATCAACACCAACACAACTTGATGTTTAGATTACATTTTTTTTTAAATTTTTTTCAATGCAAAACATACATTTCATAAATATTTTTAGAAAACATTTAAGGAATCACTAGACGGAAGATAAATAATGAGAGAGAGTCCTTTTTCCCCTTTTATAAAACGAAAGCAGCCCTTTCTCTTTTATAGCAATTTATAAGAAAGCTTGTGTGCAACCATCTGTGCATGTCTTACTTAAATGGGAGTCAATGGGAATTATATATATTTTCCAGTTCGTTAGATAACATCAGCGAAGATGTTGCATTTCAGACCACCAGGCCCGTTATCAGGCTTCATTAACTTTCTCTGTTTGTAATCCAATTGATGTACGTCATTCATTCAATATATTGTATTCATTTATTTACATTACATTTCGTGAAACACTTGACTTGGTTTGAGTTCCATCAGTCTCAGGATTAATTTCAGGAATTATGATCAGTATAATAATAATTATTATTATTATTTTATTGAAGAAGAGTTGGCATCATCTATGGGATCAAAATTCCGTTTAGTTGTGCGTTTTTGATATAGTTTGAATTCAAAGTAGAGATGGATTTATGGGTTTTCCGCCTGTGGGCAACACGAACTTTACCGTCTTCCTCCCATTCTAATATGATTTTTTTGACCAATTATTCCTAATTAACGCCAAAGGTAAGAAAATTTGCCAATTATAGCCAAAGGTGAAAAGCCAAAAAAATAGTCACCTTCATAATAAGTTGAGTGAAGTTGCCAACTGTCGGGCTAAAATTGAAGGAAAGAGATATTTTTTGGATATTATGCCGAGGTGAATTCGGCAAGAAAAGACATCTGGTTTCCACCACCATCTACACCACTGGAGACACGACCCTACCTTCCTTATTTCACGCACTGTGGCGGGAGGCGCCCCCCTTCTCCTCTTTTTCTTCTATCTCTAGAGGCTACTAATGTCTCTACTTCAGCGCCTCACGCCCCATTGCGTGAAAAAGGAAAACCGGGTCGTGTCTGTAGTGATTTAGATGGCAGCATGCTTACCCGGTTCGTAAGGGGGCCTGGGTTCGAGTTCAGATGGAGACCAGATCACTTTCCTTTCGAGGTCATCTCGGCATAATATCCAGAAAATATGTTTCCTTGATATATTGGGCTGAGAAAAAGCCTTCTATCTCTCTCTACCGCTAAAATCGCTGAAAAATCGCAAACGTTAGAGAAATGGAGAGGGTAGGCCTACTGCAGGTCACAATAGATTAAAATGTAATTAACTATGATAATTAGTCATAATTATCATAATATAATTTTTGTTATGAAAACAATCTCAATTCTTAATGTCAGTAATAAATGAAATTTCAAGCTTCTCGTTGAAAATACTACTACTACTAAACCACACATGCACCTCGTCCATATTTCTCTGTGGAACATCCAACGCATAGTTTCCCAAACGCTTTGTTCCATCATCACCCCTTCTTCAGAAGTTTCTCTCTCTCATCGCCCCCTAACTCAAGTGAGCCTATAGGATCCTATGTTATACTCGTAGCTTCTATCGCTCCTGGACCATTTCATCGCCCACCAGGGGGCGATATTGTCCACTTTGGGAAACGCTGATCTAACAAATTGGTACATGTTGGAATGTGTGTGTGTGCGCGTGTAGTGAACCTTATGTGAAGTTTGTTTCTGTGTAATGTTTGTTATGTGTTGTGCTGCCATCCGCCATCAGTTTTTCTTATTATGCATGAGGTGTATAATGATTGAATAGTATACCATCGTTGGAAATACTGGTAAAACAAGACGTTTTTTAGAAAAACCGAGCGGCCGAAATTACAGTAACACCCCGTAAATTAAAGGTTATATGGTCACTCTATACATAATTTTGATAATAACAGTTTCTGGTGGCAGAAATAACCCGTATCTGGCCCGCGGACTGAAAAAGGCTGTGCATCCATGCCATAATGTATTTGAGAAACAGCTGCGCCATCGTTTACCATAAAGTCCATTTTTCTCCGCCCAGAAACTAATACTACTTAAAAAAAATGGAGTTGAGAATCCGAAATAGGCCAAAACAATTTTTCAAGAGCTTATAATAAGCGAGGGCTGTTGGCGATTTTTTTTTTACTTTGTAATCTTTATGATGAAACTGGATACAGCTTGAAGAGAGCAAACAGCTTATAAAGATCGCAATCACTGCAGTTGATAGCGTAGAGAAAACCCTCTTCTACGCTGCATTCAACACAAGAAACAATATTGAAGGAAAATTATATTGAAAAGTCCAAAAACAGAAATGGACACCATTAACGTTTCGTAGAAATATAAATATTACAGAGAAAAAAATATGCAGATTATTTACATTAGTTTCTATTAAGTACCATCGAGTTTTTTTAGAACACAAGTTTGACTAAAATATATTCGAAGTGTTGAAGTCATTTTTTGTCTTAGTATATACAGGGTGTCCCATAAATTCTCAAATGGTTTAAAAATTCACAAAAATTGAAGGAATTCGTATATTTTAATGCGGTTCGCGAAAAAGTTATACTGAGGGAAAGTTTGTTTTTTTTTGGTAAATGAAAAAAACAAGTTCAAATTTTCGCCGATAGTAGGCATTACTCGAAAACAAATCAATGTTGATTGGACCTAAACTTTCTTCAATCCCCAAAGGTTCCTAGTCTGTTAGTTCGCCCTGGATTGAAGGACGCCGTAAGGGGTTTTGGAGACCACACCTACAGGGAAATATACCCTTGGTTGAAGGGGTGCCGAAAATGCTTTATCCACCCATATCAACATCGCGATGAAAACCTTATGTGACAGGAAAATTCAGAAATGAGCTGTTAATCGTACAACATGCACTTTATAATATTCTGATTTGTATATTTGCAGTGGTTTGCTTTCGTGCAGCGTTTTCTATCGACGAATAAATTTTTTTTTCTGTAGCCAAAAAAAAAATCCCCCCCCCCCCGTTCGTGAGAATAACTTTTTCGCAAACCACATTCAAAAAAAAATTCCCTCAGTTTTTATGAATTTAAAAACTATTTACGAATTCATGGGACACCCTGTATGTATATATGTTATTTTTTTTTTATTTTCTACACAAGGTTGTTATCAATTATAGCTTCCCTTTTTTCCCTCTGCCAGCTCAACGAACTCACATAATAATAATCATGATCAAGTCTATTTTTTTGTTTTCATTAACATTGGTTTATATACTGTGAATTGCCCGCTCGCCTCCATGAATCTGACCTTTTTTTCGTCTTTCCCTAATTAATTAATGATTTTGTCGATATTGTATGTGTAACATGAATGCTGGGTATCAGTTTATGTATTCATCTGTGTTGTTGTGCAAATAACAACACTACTCGTTGGGCATTTTGCCTGTTGTTGCGTTGTATTGTATTTTGTGGCTAACAGTGAATTTCAATAAAACAAAAATAATGGTTTTCCGAGGAGGAAGTAAACTATCTTCACACGACAATTGGTCATGGGAGAACACAACGATTGGCATCGTACCGGAATACACCCATCTTGGTGTACCTTTCTCCTCCTCGGGTCTCTTCACAAAAGCTAACAAACACTTCTCGGGAAGGGCCCAGCTTGCAATCAATAATTTAATACCAATTCTCGTAAAAATGAAATGTAATAATTTAAATATACATTGTAAGCTTTTTCAATCATTAGTTACATCTGTAATTTTTTACGCGGCCCCTATATGGAGTATTTTTGATTTAAACAGCATCGAAAAAATTCAACAAATTTTTTTCAAAAGAGTTTATAACCTGCCTAGAAATGTACCTGGTTACGTCATTAGGGCAGAATTGGGACGTCCGCTTTTGAAAGTAATAGTAATTCGACTCATAATAAAATTCTGGACGAGATTATTGAAAACGCCCGAAACCAGACTTCCGAGAATCTGCCTCGCTAAACTAAGTAACATGTGTGATACAGCTTCTGATCATTCCCGGAACTGGGTAGCACACCTAAATGTTATGTTATCTGAATGCGGTTTCCCATTTCTTGTTAATTGTAATGATCCCCGGACTATTTCTAGATCTCTTCCCAGTTTACTTAAAGCAGTGGCTGATATTGGACTTCAAATTGATTTCAACAAAATTCACAACTCTACTCATTTTCTTCATTTTAAACATTTCCGTTTCTTTATTCTACCTGCAGTATATCTTTTCATCAACCTCCCAATTAACATAATAAGGTTTTTTATGAACTTAAGATTAACCATGACATATCGACATCCTACTTGACAGAACCTTGTTTTTTAGAATTATTATTAACTCCCTAGAATCAAATGAGCAGTCTCTCATACGATTGCTGGATACCCATGTTTCTGATCGACCTTTTATTTTCGGATTATTTAATTTTTTTCGAGATGTGCAATTATTTTTGAACTTGTTTGAAATTTATGAATGAAGCTTATTGTGCGATCATTTCTGAGATCTTTTCTTCTTTACCTTGTGGATTGTAATTGATTTTCCCCGATGATATTGATATTGATGATATTTATATTTTTGTATTTATTAGATGCAAATGTAATCTTTTTTTTTTCTCTGTTTTTGTACCACTTATTGTAATAGGCCGACGGCCTTTAATACAATTAATAAATAAATCTAAAATCTAAATCTATTTGTATTTTGTATTGTATTTTGTATTTTGTATAATATTTGTATATAACATAATATAATAATATAATCCATCTATCACGTCTTTTATATAGATTCCCTTAAGTGAGTTGCGTATAACTGAAATATATTAAAACCTGTTTGATTTGGGCACCTACGTTTCATTAAAATTTCAGAGGCGTCTAAGATATATTATGGGTACGCACACACACACATGATACATATGCTTCTTCACTCTGTTTCCTAGGGCTCCTTGAAACCCCAGGCTGACTTATCCACCAACTTTGAGCGAAGTGCGATGTCAGTAAAATCGCTATATCTAATCACTGTTCTCTATCCTGCTTTTTTTTCCCTGATTCGGATTCCAGAGATAGATCTTATTTTCACATTTTTGTTCATTGTAAATTTATTTTTGATTAAATTCAGTTCGATAAGTATAAAGGGTTTCGGTCTTGGATGATGGTAGGGGCCCCTCGGATAAGACAGGAGGGTAGCAAAAAGAAGATATTATCTAAAGTGGGGGGTGACACAGGTTAAAAAAGGTTGAGAAACACTGCACTAAATAATGGGTTCTTAATAGACAATATGTATTAATAAAATCAAGTCCATGTAACCCCTTTGTAAACTAATATTCGTTATATAGCAATGAGTAAGTTGTTTTCTCATCCCAGCTCATAGATTCCCCACTGAAATCTCTCCACGGGCCCCTGGTTAAGAATCCTTGCACTCTAAATAAACGTAGAACGATATTTACTTCCTGATAGTGAATATATATAGGTCAAGTTCAGATAATTTTTAGAGAAAAGGCTCAAAAATACAAACTATATTTTGTTTAAATACTTTTGAAATCTTTAGAAACCTGGCTATATATTCTTATAAGAATCTTCTTTGGTTTACATACGTATTTGGGACACGTCGATGAGATTCAAGATAACCTCTAGAAACCATCGGACTAAAGAAAAATTTGTTTTTATGGCTTGCTACAACTCCACTCCGAGGAGTAGTAGTAGTATGATGATCCTTCAGCCACGGATTTTATTGGCTTTTGTCTGAAGTCCGGCCGTGACCCGAAAAAAAAACCAAAAAAAAAACCTTATAGTTATCTCAAAACCTTCACCGCCATCATGGAACTTACAAGACAGACATCTAAAATAACAATGATAATAATAATAAAAGCAATAACGAAAGATATATGTATATTTGCCGCAGTAAAGAACAAAGAGGTCATTCTCACAAACGGGGTCGAAACCACAAAAGACGAGAGATCCCATTGAATTTCGCGTAGGAAGAGTAACATCGAGACTGAAACAATCAAAACTATCATCACTCAGAAATAGAACAGAATAAATAAAAGGGGAAAAAAAGGATATAGAAATATTTATATACAGAATCATTGTCCTGCTTTTCTTTTTAGAAGCTATTTAATATCATCCCCGCAGTGCGGAAATGGTATGTATATTCTACATGCTTCCCAGTTTTTTCATACGTCTCCGACGTATTTGCATAATCCGACTAAAATATATAGCTACCAGTGGCGTGACTGCATCCGAAATTCATCGTTTTTGAGCTGTAACTAGTACTTATGGGATTTATAAGAGAGAGAAGCTCCATATTTTAGTTTGAAGTAACCGTTTGTATAATCAGCTTTACGTTTTTATATGCATGTGTATCAGAATATTGATGCACAGTTTCGATCCACATTTCGTTTTGATGTCCCGCATCCACATTCGCATGAGGTAGCATGAGTTTTTTTTTTTAAAGGTTATTACCCAAGTTAATTTATATCAACTAAGGTGATTGGATTTCAATGAGACAAAACCGGGAAATCGCGTTAACTCTCACAAAATATCGTTAATTTTTACCAAGATTTATGTCAAATATTGCATATTTATGACTTACTTAAATTATACAGGGTATAGGGTTCAAGTGTGAGCAGTATTTCTTGAGCAGTTTGTTGTTCATCTATTTCTCATCACTCATCTTTTAGGTCTATAGAAGCAGCTAGTACTGGCTGAGGAGCTTTATATATTTCTTCAGTTTCATACCATTTGATAAAGCAAATGCAAATATGTACGGGGTTAGTGTAAATTGAATCCCACTTGCCTCAGCACGTGGAAAACGTTGGAAAGTGTAACCCTCTCTCTTAATTCCTATTTCACATAAAGAGATATCGTAATAGTTTTAAAATGGCAGATAAAATAAGAAAGGAAGAAATTTATACCAAAAAAAATCAGTATTAAGCCAACTCGTCCTTTCAGAAATAGTCGAAATGTAAAAAGCACAACAGGAAGCGACATGACCACAAGCTTAACTTCTCCGTATAGAAGCTCCTTGTAACCTCGTATGAGCAGCTATCGTACCAGTTACATTTTTACTTAAAATACAATAAGCACGAATGAAAAATTCCGCAAGAGACCGTTTTCAGAGGCTAACTGAATTTTACAGATCATGAGCGGTTCCATTTACCCAAAATTTCTACTTACCTCAGTTTACCTTAATTTAATATACATACAATTCGTTTCTATACTCGAATCGATGGAAATTCGGAACAGAAGAGAATTACAAATAAATGAAATACTGCATATAATTCCAAAACTAATGAAAATGAAATAAATAATTCCAGCAAATATGTATTTCAGAAATACATATTTGCTTAGTATATACATATATGTAACTCAGAATAATTAATGAAAGAAATACAGTAAAGTCAGTTATAACGAGAATCTCGCTAATACTAGTAATTCGCCAGTGATTATCAGAAAGAGCTAATGTTAAAGATACAAAAAGTATCCGCTTAAAGCAAATTATTTATGAATGAAAATCACATTCTCTATAACGATAATGGATATTCTCGAAAAAAAGCATGTTTTTCTTTCTCTTTCTTTAAGAATTGTGCATAAAATCAACCGAAAAGAGTTTTTTTTAAATCTCTTTACTCTATTCATGGGTGTTTATTAACGAAGCATGTCAGTAACCTCCCCCCCCCCCCCCATAGATAAGAAGATCACATGCTGTACTTTATCTTCTTATTATCTATATAGGACGAGAAAAAAAATGTATCATTTTAACAGTAGGTGTGTTGGTCGGAAAGGTGGGGGCATAACCTCTGGTCTTGACATCGTTTTTATTTCCCTTGAAACCCCCCCCCTCTCTCTTTTCTTAGAATCTTCCAAAACAGAGGGTAAACCGGTCATAATAATTTTCTCTGCCTCAAATAATATTGAATATTCTTCTAGTGCGCAACAAATATTCCAGTTGCAGAAACTGCTGCATTCCACAAAGCGCAAAATTTTGTTATACAATCAACATTGTGTATGCATAAGCAATTAACTCTAGATCCATATTTCAGCAAAAGTAGTTCAAAATAAAAGGAAAAAATATATAAATTTAATCTAATTTGTTTTTCCCCCCATTTACATGATTATGCAGCGCAGAAAACCAAAATTCGTTTATAACGAGAAATCCTTTATAACGCCAAACTTTCCTCTGATTGTAAACTTTCGTTATAACGGACTTTTACTGCAGTTCCAGAATTGATTAAATAAATAATTCCAGAATTGATGAAAGAACAAAATAAGAATAATATGAATAGTAAGAATAAGAATAATAAGAATAATTTATTCTAGAATTGATGAAAAGAATAATTCACCAACAAGAGTGACTACTTAACTCTGTACATCAGAATCGTACTATTGTACGTCCATTTGAGTGATTTTACAGTGAAGAGAAACAATATATATATATATATTTATTTATTTATTTATTTATTTATTTATAATACTATGGCCTTAAAAAACTAGAATGAGAACTATAAGAAATCAGTAATACCTCAAAATTGGCAAAAATGAACACACGATAGTATGGTTCTGAGGTACAGAACTATAATTTTGAGGAAAACAGTACAGTCGACGCTCGTTATAACGAACCCGCGTAATAGCAACCACTCCATTACAACGGACGGTAGTATTAAGTTCCAAACGTTTTCATAGAACGACTATCCTGTACGTATTACTTTCGATATAACGACACTCCTAATATAACGTCCGTTTTCGATGGGAAAATGGGGGTCGTTATATCGAGCGTCAACTGTATATGTTATAATCTTCAGCACTTTTCTCTTACAAATCCTTGTCACGCTTGAACATTTTCAGTCATAAACGTAAGGGGCCGTTCAAGTATTACGTCATCATAGATGGGGGGGGGGGGGTTCCGATTTGTTGACTTTTGATACAAGGGGGAAGGGGGGTTTGGATAATGCTTACTGCTTACGTCAAAATATGAGTTAGGATTCAGAGGGGCAGAGCTGATGACGAAATTTTGCTGACAGGGTGGGGGGGGGGGGGTGTTCAGCGTTTTGCTGACTTTTGCAGACAGGGGGGGGGGTCAAAAATGGCTAAAAATTTGCTTACATAATACTTGAACGGTCCCTAACTCGTTATTGCGTGTCAGCAGCTACTTCATTTACGCGCAGAAACGTTATCACCGTAGAAATGATTTGTTGCTCATCTTTGGTTAGATTTTCAGAGTAATGTAAGTGCTTCAATACGAAAGAAATTCGCAGACACACACTAGGAAAAGAAATGCAGTAATAACAAGAAAGTCGTGAAAACCGAAACTTCGTCCGAATCGCACACGTACTTAATACAAATGTGTAAAAGGCACGGTATGGACACACGCGATTTTCCTTTAAAGGGCATTCCGTATAGACAATGCTCTCTTATTATAGTATTTCCCTCTGTTATGTTTGATGTGGATAAGACAATAGACCTGTCTATCTGCCTCTCAACATTGAGTTTAACTGCCGACTTGACCGTGAAGATTTTCTCTGGAAACTCATATTTCGATGGAAAAATGCCATATCCGTGACTCGGTCTTTCTCGAAATTGTTTTTCCATTTCTCCTCCACAAAAATGCTCATGGTCGGGGGAGCGACTCTCGTGCAGCGCCGCTCTGGAGGAGCACCAACTCCGAGATGAAATTCCGTAAAAAAAGGGGGAAATTATTTCTGCCCACTCTAGCAGGGGCACCAAATCTGAGGTGAAAGGGCGATGAGAAAAAATTTAACCCGAAAAATGAGGGAAAATTATTTCTGTTAGGAGGGTGCCAGATCCGAGGTGAAATTGCGTAAAAAGATATATTTTTATGACAAAAAAAAAAAAAAAAATTCAGGGCGAATTATTTCTATCCGTTCTAGGAGGGGCGCCAAATTCGAGCTGAAAGGCCAGAAAAAAAAAAAAGCTACATTTTTGTTAGGAATTGTTGGTATATAATTGGAGGGGGGGGGAAGGGTAGACCATAACCTCCTAGAGATAGAAGGCCTCTGCAGTGTTTGCCATAAACGTCATTCAGACTACCTAGCAAGTTCTTGTAAAAGATCTTTTATCAAACTTTTATAATGTTATCCCGGCCTAACAAAATATCAAATGCCGGCCGAGAAGGAAATAAATCCAGCTCGAAAGGTTTAGTGACCTTCTTTCTAACCCCCCTCCCTAATGCCAGTCAACATTTCCTATTACGGCTCAGCTTCCTCGAGATCCTTGAAACTTCACTTGAAAAAAAGCATCGGTTAAAAAAGAAGTGAATAAATGTTATGTAGGAAGCTCTTGAGTATATGCACAATGGTTAAAAAAAAACACACCACTACAAAATGCCGCCACTAGAGCTAGCCATTCAAGTGTCAGTAAGAAGAAACACGCACGTCAAACAAAACACGTTGTCAACAGGGATATAAGGGTTGTTCAAGTATTACGTCATCATCGATGGGGGGGGGGGTTCCGATTTACTGACTTTTGATGAGAAGGGGGGAGGGGAGTGTTTGGATAATGCTTACGTCATCAACCACCCTTTATGAAAATATGAGTTAGAAATATAGGATTCAGAGGAGCAGATCTGATGACGAAATTTTGCTGACAAGGGGGGGGGGGGTCAACAATGACTAAAAATTTGCTTACGTAATACTTGAACGGCCCCTAACGCAGACCGCCAGCCGAATTCCGTTTTGACCATGAATCAGAGAGAGAGAGAGGATGGGGTGCCCATAAATCCGTAAATATGGTAAATACGTAATTTAAAAATTCATAAAAATTGAAGGAATTGGTAAATTTGAATGTGATATTATAGCGAAAAAGTTATTCCCACGAAAAAAGGGGGATTTTAATATAGGAGAAAAATTTAGTTCACATTTTTTGCCGATAGAGTTCGCTGAACGAAAGCAAATCACAGAATTCCTTCTCAGAGTCCTTTCTTCAATCTCTTATATCTTCCTGTATCTGTCGTATTAACAAGGGAGAGTGACGTCTTTCGTCATAATAGTGCTTCATCCATGAGATTGTAACCTTTTGTGAGCTTGTTTTTTGATGGACATCGATTTCTACGATTTTGAAAATGTTTGGCGAATATTGAGTTGCCAAGCGGCCAGAAGCATGGCGCGATCAGATATCGTCAATTTGCCGGCAACCTCACGTATGGAATTTTAGCCGGGTTAAGAAACAAAAAATTTTTATATAAATGTAGTATGTACTCCTTCAACACTGGCTCGATGAGGGTTTTATTTGTTGTTACGAATTCCAGCTGTCGCTTACATCACATAACCAACAAGGAAAGTACTTGTTGATTTGTTGACATAGCGATCTGTGCTGACTCTTGAACTTCCACAACACACATAGCTGCCAGTTAAGAATAGCAATGCTATTCAGCTAATTCAGCCCAAAAAGTGATGAACGGACACGGGTCTGAATTTATGAAAGAAGATGAAGAAATGCGAGTTGTTAATTGGTGGCCTAAATAAATCAGCAACAAAAGGCCCCTTTCGCCATGCTTTCTTTCCTTCTTCTTCTTCCTCAATGCGTGAATTGACCGTTTCAACAGCTTTCATTATTATTATTTTTTTTTTTTTTTGGTTCAACCCACGCCAAGAGCACAAGAATTTTTCTTCAACGTGCGCATGATTCATTGACAGCCAGCAATTCTCGAATTGCTTCTTTAAATCTGAATTCAAGAATTCAGATTTAAATTCCCCCCCCCCTCAATTCTGAAGTTACTTCTTTAATTCAGAATTTTTCATCAATTCTGAAATTACTTCTTTTATTGATTCTGAATTTACATAGGTGCTGGAATCATTTCTTTCATTAATTCTGGAATCATTTCTTTCATTAATTCTGAAATCCTTTCTTTCATTAATTCTGAAATCATTTCTTTTTCATTAATTCTGAAATCATTTCTTTTTCATTAATTCTGAAATCATTTCTTTCATTAATTCTGAAATCATTTCTTTTTCATTAATTCTGAAATCATTTCTTTCATTAATTCTGAAATCATTTCTTCAACTAATTCTGGAATTATTTTTTTCATTAATTCCGAATTTACTGCTGGAATCATTTCGTTCATCGTCTAAAAAATTATTTCTTCCATTAATTCTGCAATTATTTCTTCCACTAATTCGGGAATCATTTCATCCATTAATTCCGAATTTTTATCAATTTTGGAACTATTTCTTTAATTCTGAATTTTTATAATTGGAAAATTATTTCTTTCATCAATTCTGCAATTATTTTTTTATTAATTCTGAATTTAAATAGTTGCTGGAATCGTTTCTTTCATTATTTCTTTAACTAGTTCTGGAATTCTTTCTCTCATTAATTCTGGAAAAAAAAATTCTTTCTCTCATTAATTCTGGAAAAAAAATTCTTTCTCTCATTAATTCTGGAAAAAAAATTATTTCTTTCACTAATTCTATAATCATTTCTCTTTCATCAATTCTGGAATCATTTCTCTTTCATCAATTCTGGAATCATTTCTCTTTCATCAATTCTGGAATCATTTCTCTTTCATCAATTCTGGAATCATTTCTCTTTCATCAATTCTGGAATCGTTTCTCTTTCATCAATTCTGGAATTATTTCTTTCATTAATTCTGAATTTACTTGAGTGCTGGAATTATTTATTGTGTTTGTTCTAATTTTCGAATTTTTAGAAGAGATGATTCCCCTTCACCCAAAATATACATAATATCAGTGTGGAAGCCCCCCAAACATTTTTGAGGCAACCGAAATTATCAAGTCGCCCCTGCCCCCGCTATTAATTTCTCACCGAGCCTCGCGTCTGGTAAGTGCAGCCTTGGATTGATCAGCTCACAAAGACGTGAACGAATTTCGACATGCTAAAGGACGTTAGGATTGTTAGTGATTCTTTGAGAAATTGAGACACACAAATTATGGGATAAAATTAGTCGTTACCGTTATATAAAATTTCTACATCCAAGAAAAAAATGCTGACCGTCACCAACTTTCAACACGTCAATTTATTTTTCTCGTACAGGGTGTCCCATAAATTCGTAAATAGTTTGATAAATTCATAAACATTGAAGAAATTGATATATTTGAATGTGGTCTGTGAGAAAAAGTTTTTCTCACACGACGAATTTTTTTTTTTTTTTTTTTGTATACATGAAAAAGGTTCAAACGTTTGTCGTCAGAGGGCGCTGCACGGAAGAAAATCACTGGAAATATGTAAATCAGGAGTCATATGTTATATAGTCAAACCTCGTTAATGAGTCACTCTTGGGAGAGCAAAAATATGACTTCGTAAGTGGAGTGACTCGTTAAACGGAGTAAGCCATAGCTGTGCCAAGTCCGGTCTGAGGGCAATTGGGACTTCCAAAAAGTGACCCGGTAAGCGGAGTGACATGTCAACCGGGTGACTTACTAACGAGGTTTGACTGTATATGCTATATATATATATATAATTTATTATTTATTATTTTTTTTTTTGGGAGGGGAAACCAAACACCGTCATATAACCCGTATTTTACGGGACATTTTTTTCACGTATTTTTAAAACACCCCTGCTTCTTTTTAAAATGTCCCGTTTTTCCCATGTTTCAACAAGGTTGCTTGAATTTTTATTCTCTACTGAAATCAAGGATGAAGATCATTTCCATCTCTTACAAATTACTTAACTGGAGAAACCACGAGACACCCAAATACAAATTATATAATGATAATTATGACTATAAAATTTATTATAAACACAACTTTTTTTCAATAAATGAATCTTTAATATACTCCGATTTTTCAGTAGCCCATTCTTTCCATCTAATTGGCGATTTTTTTTAGCGATTTCAGCACCAATCGACAATTTTAACAAGTGACATTTTTTTTGGTGACAAATGGCGATGTCTAGCACTATCAGCACTAATTGATAATTTCAACAAATTGCCATCTTTTTTGGAGACAGTTGGTGATGTCTACAATTTTGACGCATTTGGGATCTTAATTCTCCGCATTTTTTCTCAAAGAAATATGAAAGCTTAAACATCACACTTTTGGAATGTTCGAGAGAGGAAAAACAACAATATTCCTGAGCCATTACCTCTCTGTTAATGGGCTAAGAAAGAAGAAATAGCTTGAGAATTATTATATTAACAAACTTTCCTTGTTTATTTCTAGTGAAAACATAATAATATGGACTAGTGTTGAGTAGTTCAATGAATATCAGTCCAAGGACAAAGAAAAGAATGTTCTGTACTAAGTGGGCACTTGTTGTGAAAAGGCGTCATATTGTTACACTGCCTGACCAAAAAAAAAAAAGACACGTCTGGCCAAAAAAAAAAAGTCGGCTAGTCTAACACAGGGGGTATTCAACGAACGGTCCCCGGGCCATATGAGGCCCTTAGAGATTTTGGCCTTGGCTCGTCGGCCATTTATAGAAAAAAAAAATGCTAAAAACATTCAAAGATAATTTGATAAAGCCCGCAAGCCACTGATAGTTAGATTTAAAAAAAAATAGGAATAATTTGCTGAACGGCAAAAAATAAATAGTAATAATAATTTTCAGACAAAAAGCCAAATAGAAAGAAATATGAGAAAAAAAATAAATAGTGGAAGTAATTTGCAGACCGCAGAATATAAACAAATAGGAGAAAAGGTAAATAGTGGGAGTAATTTGTGGGCCGATAGATAATAAATGAACAGAAGAAAAATTAAATAGCAGAAGTAATTTTCCAGACAGGAAAATAGAAAGAAATACGAGAAAAAGTAAATAGTGGAAGTAATTTTTGAGGACCGCAGAATATAAACAAATAGGAGAAAAGGTAAATAGCGGGAGTAATTTGCGGACCGTAGAATATAAACAAATAGGGGAAAAGGTAAATATAGTGGGGGTATAATTTGTGGATCCATAGATAATAAACGAACAGGAGAAAAATTTAATAGTAGAATTAATTTTTCAGACAGGCAAAATAGAAAGAAATAGGAGAAAAAATAAATAGCGTAAATGATTCGCGGACCGGCTGAATATAAGCAAATATGAGAAAACATAGATGGAGTAGGAGTAATTTTTAGACTGTGGCTAGCTTAGGACTCGGTTCTAGGGGGAAAAATAAATAGAAGTAATTTACAGACCAGAAAAATATAAATAAATAGAAACAAAAATGAATACTAGAAATAATTTGAAGACAGTCAAAAAATAAATAAATGGGAGAAAAAATGAATAGTACCAAGAAGTAATTTGGTGACCGGAAAAAAATAAGTAAATAGGAGGAAACAATTTGCGGACCGAAAAGAATAAATGAGATAAATAATTTGCGGGCCGGCAAAGAATATATAAACGGGAAAAATAATTCACAGACCTCTGACGGCTGGGACAGATATGAAAACCAATTCAGACACTAATAGTATTTAAAATTAAATCTAAAATTAATAACCGGTAGGAAAATTTCTATGGATCAGCACCGGTCAGCGGACCAGAGGTTGAAGAACACTGGTTCTAGAGCAGTGTTTCTCAACCGCCGGGCAGCGAGTGGTTACGTTTCATTTCCCCTCATTCATTTTCAGTTGGTCCTGTGTTTGGTCGAGACTTCGTCTCACAAAAATGAATGAAACCGGGCCGAGGGCTCGGAAAAGGTTCAGAACCAATAGCTTTTGAGGCTTTTCGAATATGTTAATAGGTACGAGACCACCACCCACCCACATAAAAAAAAATTGGAACTCATTTTAGAGCTGAGTTTAAGGAACATGCTTGAAACTAACTTTAAACACGTATTCACGTCAAAATGAAGTCACCATAACATTTCAAAGCTTGGTAAACTAAGGTCAGAGAAGTATGTAGTAGTCTGCAAAGGGAGTGGGAAGAAAACTCTTTCCTACGAACAGCTCAGTTCGCACTGATGATGCGGGATGTTATTTATAGAATTGCTGGTAGGAAAACACTATATGTATATGTATAAATATATTTTGTCATGTGCTCAGACATGAGTGAACTTTTCTCATCACCAGCTGTAAAGCTTCTTGTTTAGAATTTGTTGACTTTGACGGATGATCTTGAAATTATTATTATTATTATTATTATTGCTTTGCTTTGCCTCTTTCTCAACCCACACTTACGCTTTAACACTTTCGCAACCCAATTCATTTCCACAACAACAATTTCTGGGAACGAATAGCAATCCATAGAGTCGGAATTTTTCGGGAGGGGGAGGGGAGACGTATATTTATTATATTGTGATCGACGCACAAAATTGTATGTTCCCCCCCCCCCCGACGTATTCCATGTGCAGGGGTGTCTCATAAATTCATGAAAATTCAAGGAATTGGTATATTTGAATGCGGTCTGCGAGAAAGTTATTCTCACGAAGGGGGTTTTCGGTGCAGAAAAATTTTCTTTTGATTGAAATTTCTGTCGATAGGGGGGGAACCGAGGAAACTAGTTCAGCAGAAGTGATTGGACCTGAACCTTTCTTCAATCTCTTCTGTGCCTGAAATATTCGTAAAATTTCGCAAACATACCTAACCAATAGTGCTTCATACACCAATGCCCGAAACCCCAATGAAAACCTTATGTTAGAGCCTGTAACTGGAAAATTCAGACATAAGTTGTTAATCGTACACCCTGCATTTTATGGGACTCTGATTTCCAGGGATTTGCTTCCGTGCAGCACCTTCTATCGACAAAAATTTGAATTTTTTTTTTCTGTACGAAGGAAAAGAAAAAAAAATTCCTCCTTCGGACCAATTCCTTCGATTTTTATGAATTTTTAAGCTAATTAAGAACTTATGGGGCATCCTGAACAGGAGGAGTGTGTAATGTACAGACATACTTCGAGACGTCGGGCTCGGTGCGGAAAAAAAGTAGCGTTCCTCAAAAACCAATCAGAAAGTTGTTGTCCTGTCCCTCTTCTGGCCAACAAAATATGTAAATTCCACTGCTCCAAGTGCACCAATGAAGTGGTTTGCAGTCTCCTAAAGGTTGAGCAGCCTTGGTTATTACACAGAGTGTCCTGTAAGTGCTAGCACGGCCTTTATCTCAGCAACCGTCCGTCGTAGAGGTATGATTCCCATTTACAAAAATGCTCAGCAGGTGTTCAAAAATTACCCTGTACCAGTTTCAAGAGTGAAAGTACAGTGTGTAACAAAATAAAAAAATAATAATTTTTATACAGTCCCCCTGTGCTCCAACTTTCAATTAGAAAGTCTCTCCTGATGCCAACAAAACAAATTCCATGTTTTTAAGTGCAATATTCACTGACATATTCTAATTTCCTCCGTTTTTCGAATTCGAATATCTGTGAATACTTAGAAACATGGATTTTTTTTTTTTATTGGCACCAGGAGAGACAGAACAACAACTTTTTTAATTGGATACCAGAGCACAGGGGGACCGTATAAAAATTATTATTTTTTTTCAATTTTGTTACACACTGTATTTCCACTCTTAAAACTGGTACAGGGTAATTTTTGGACAAATGTTGAGCATTTTTTAAAGGGAATCATACCTGTACGACGGACGGTTGCTGAGATAAAGAACGTGCTAGTACTTACAGGACACCCTGTATTCTTTTTTTTGTTCCTGTTACTGTGAGTGCTGGGCGTCCAAAGCGCTGGGTCCAGGGCGACCGCACCTGCCTCACACCCCCTAGGGGCGGCTCTGATGTAATTCTCTAACCGCTGTTGCAATAATTTTGCTAATTACCTCTATTCAATGATCTTTTTAGTGTATGGGCATGTTTAGAGGTAATATTGATTGGATACGTTATATCTTGCAATCACAATGGCTTTTTTGAAGATTTTTTCTTCAAAAAAATGAAAACAAAAACGTTTTTCTTCTTTTTGTTTGTATTCTGTGTCCTACATTATTGAACTATTTCTTTTCCTTCGTAAGATGCTGTGGGTGTGTCAAAATATGAAAACCCATCATACGATTGATTCTGGCCTCTTTTCAAAAACGTTTTTGTTAAAAAAAAAAACCTTTTTTTTGTTTCTTGAATTCTGATAAAAAACAAACGATAAAGAAAAGTTTTCTCTCCTTTTTGAAAAAGTATTAATTTTTTTTTTAAATTTATATGTTCATATTTATACTTAAATTTATTGAGTTACTGTAGACGCAGAGATTTATAGTGTTTCCGCCGTTCTGCCATTCTGGCCTAATTCACTTGACCACTCATTCCCTAAACTTGGCGCACTGAACTGGGCGAAACTCGTTGAGCCCTCGTAAATAAGCTTCTGTCTCTAAGTCACTCTCACTCACATGCTTGCGCACTTTCTTGGTGTCTCTCTTTTGATCGCTCACTGAACTAGTCTCTCGTCCTCTAGGTCACTCACATTCACATTATTTTGGTTGCTCACTGACCTTGTCCTTCCTTACTCTCTAGGTCATTCTTTTACTCACTCTTGTGCTTTCAAACTCTCCTAGTCAGTCATTGTCGCTCATTGACCTGGTCCTTCAGTCTTTGGGCAGGATTCATGGTTTTTACCGTCTGTGGGAAATAAGAATTTCGCCACCCTTCTCCCATTTTACCAATTTTCTTGACCACTTATCCCAGAAATTTGCTACCACTCCGAACTTGCCACCCTGGGCTATAGTCCGCTAAGACCCTTCGCCTCTGTAGATACACCTCTTTTAAGGTTCGGAATTTTTTACGTAAAATTTCCGCTCTCAGCACATCTATAGTGCCGACAGCACATTTCCAAATCGCTTGAGTGACCCGGAGCACATTACTAGTTCTTTTAAGGGGTCTTCACGGAACATAACTAGTTCTTTTAAAAGGCTCGCGGCACAGTTACAGTTCTTTTAAGCAGACATTGGCACGCTTGCATTTCTCTTAAGGGTGGGGGGAGCTCCACGGCATATTTATAGGTCTTCTAAGGGCCGGTGGCATTTTCAGATCACTTATGTGGCCCGCTTATCGTTTTCAAACCAATGCAGTGGCCCTCCCACTCCTAAAGGTTGAGATCCTTGATTTATATTATTATAATAATGTATTCTCGTTTAAACACCACTCAGTTATACGACTTTTTCGTTTATACGACGTTTCCACATTTTCGCTTCGACTCGAATCCCGAATCTTTTGAAAAAAACGTCATTTTTTCCATCAAATGCGCACAATTTTTACATGCAGTGAAAACGCGTTGCAGCAACAGTTCTTCTTGCATATTGTCCCCGCAAAAGCCGGAAATTTTAGGGTGATCGCTGACGTATACGAAAATAGCCTGTGAGCTGGCTGATGGGCCACATTTAGAGTGAACACTTAAGTGATTTTTTTACTGCCTGTTTCTGAGAATACGCAAACGAGGTGAGCCCCAAAGAAACAGGTTTAACAGGTATACATTGTTTTGACGGTCATATGTCCGTTCAGAATTTTTCTTCTTCCAAACGTTTTCAGCGTTATCCCCAGACTGTGAGAATGTCCACATTGTGAACATTTGGAGGGTACAGGTTTCCCCCCGACAACAACAGACACATACGTTAGGCATACAGAGTAAGTTCTTTCGATCATTTCCTGTAGAATTTTCTTTCGTTGTAGCACTTTACTTGGTGGCTATGTCAAATCAACACCACCTATAGAACAAGGCCTCCGCACGAAGCTTCTGATGTCACTGAAGAAGACCATTTCACCTATTGCCATTGGATATAGCAAGCCGACGCATGGGATATCTTTACTTTTTTTTTGCTGTATACCCAATAGCAATAGGAGGAATTGCCTTTTTCATTGACGTCACACGCTTCGTGCGGAGGCTTTGTTCTATAGGTGGTGGTGACAGTGCCGTCTTAACGCATGGGCCCCACCCGGACACCTCAAGAGAAGGGGGGGCCCCTCACAAAAACAACTTGGCCGAGGGCCCATGATACTCTTAAGACGGCCCTGGGTGTTAGTCAAATCCACCGTTCTTCGTAATGTCGACAAAACGGAACGTGCTTTCTCTACGAAAAAAAAAAACTGGCAATTTTGGAATAATTCTACAAGAATTTCTCAAATTAATGACGAAAAGTTGATCTTGCAAAAAAACAGCTGAATATCCCTTTGTCAACCTTGAAAACGATTATAAAGCAGAGAAAAAAAAAATCATAGACCTGCTGGTTGCAAATCATCTACTACAAGATTCATTGAACGTCTGGTTATTTGTGGAGATGAAGATTACAAGGAAGAAAATTCATCTCTGTTCGTGTCCCCGTGGGGGCAGTGATGTGAATTTTTTTCCTTATAATCTTCACAAATAACCAGACTTCCAATGACTTGTAAATCATCTGCTGCCAAAAAAAAATGGAGAGACCAAGATGGGAAATTTTCCCGCAAGTCGAGAAGTTTTTGTTGCAGTTTTTTACCCAAATGTCGTCTCAAAGGTAACGTTTTACTAAATTTTATTTCTTCTAGTGATTTCAATGCGATTTAATTTTTTCCCCTCAAGTACGATTTTAAAATGATATTTATTTATTTATTTATTACGGAATTGGAGATGCAATTAAATACATGGAATTTTATAATATTTTGTATGTCTGTGCAGGAAGGGGAGGGTCTTTTTTTAAAGGATGTCTCAGTTATTCGACTTCACATTCATACTGACTCTTGAACGTCATATTAAACGAGGTTCCACTGTATCAGATAATATATACAGGGTGTTCTGTTAATGAACCGACAAACTCACGGGGTTGTTAGTAGACATCAAGAGGAACGAAAATTGCAATGGAACATGGTGTCCCAAACCACGTTCAGGGGGTGAAAATCGCGGAAAACGCATGCAGGTTTCGACGACAAAAAGATTTATTTGATTAACAGGAGTTGTTGGAAGTGGCGGCCGTTAACGTCATTGCACAGTCTACGACGAAGTAAAAACGATTCCCGGATGCGCTCGAAGATAACAGGTATGCTTTTGATGTCTCCCGTAGCGACGACAATCCGCGCTGTTAGATACTCCGGTGTATTCACAGGCACCGCATAAATGAGTGATTTAAGGTGACCCCATACGAAAAAGTCACGCGGATTGAGATCCGGCGAACGTGGCGGTCAAGCAACGGGTCCCGCGCGTCCAATCCACCTCCTTGGGTATGTAACATCGAGGTGATTACGAAAATTACCGCAATAGCGCTAATTTAAATCGTCCGCAGCGCGTGATCCTATCCAAGCGCATGCGTTCCGCGACGCTGCTTACGTCAGATATGGTGAGCGAACCCACGGACGCATTCAGCGATCAACTGATATCCACCTTCCGTCTCCTCTGGACTCAGAGCCTGCATGCGTTTTTCGCGATTTTCACCCTCTAAACGTGGTTTGCGACACGTGGTTCCATTGCAATTTTTGTTCCTCTTGATGTCTACTAACAACCCTCTGAGTTTGTCGGTCCATTAACAGAACACCCTGTATACATACATTGATACATACATAATATATATATATATATATATATACATTGAAATACATTATATTTTAGAAATTGGATATATAGCGATCTTTATTTTTTATTAACGTCAGTCCAAATCTATCGGATTTGGTTTATACTGATGATATTGCGTGTTTTTTTTTCCCACATCAGCTCTAATTTAAACAAAGAGGTTAACGTACGCAAGATCATACCTTTAACACTGCAATACTTCGCGGGGAAAAAAATCAATGGACAGTAATTTACGATAGCAGCTCCACCCATTGGCCTATTGTTCTCGTCTATGGTCGTGGGAACGCACTCGTGTAACAACAACGAAAATTTCTTGCAAAGTTCTGTTGGACAAAATTGGAGCCTTATTGGTGGCGACGCGGGTACCAGTACGAAAAAAATTTCGGTGAGGGGGGGGGGGCGAAGGTTTGAAGTTGGCAGACGTTCCGTATGTACGGGATTCAAGGACGACGTGCATTGGATTGTATATCCATGAATTGCTGGAAAGAGGAGAGTCTCAGCCTCCTCATACCTGCAGAATACAGCAATGACTCTCGACCGGAGGCCATATATATCTCTAATATATGGCTTACCGCAACTAATGGTGTCCCCCCCCCCCCCCACTAATGTTCTAGGATATTACAATTGGGTCACAAGTGAAATCAAGTGAAATGATGGCCAAGGGTTGGTGATGAAGAGGGGCCACTAACGGATATCTATCCGAAGGGGGTTTTCAATCTCATTTACAAAATTTCGTTCTCTACAAATTTACTCCAAATCCAATTTATTAACTAGAAAGAATATCACTTCTGGGTGCTGGAAGCCCTGTACCCAGGGAGGGTACAGGGTACTTAAAACACGGAGCCACAAGATAAAACTATGGACAGAAGTGTGGCCAATAGCATGACAGGGCTCTTGCACAGAGATCAAGGGATAAATATTTTTAATTTTTGCTCCATGCATTTACTAAAAAATCAATGTAGAGGAGCCAACTAGAATTTTCCTCTGGGGCATAACTTTCCCAAACTTCTTGTCCCATCGCCCCCTTCTTCAAAAATGTTTTCTTTTCATCGCTCATAACTCAAGAGCCTACACCCATAGGATCATATACTAAACTCAAAGCTACTATCGCCGTCCTGGCCGACGCATCATGCAGGCCCCTAAACCGAGATCTATGGTGGGCCCTCTATAATAAATTTATAGTGTAAAAAAGATAAAAATCCAAGAATCGTCCCAGGGTCCTCGGGCTGGATCACTGTCAGCCCTACCCTTGTTTGGGCCATGCAGTGAGTGACCTAAAGAGCAAAGGCCAGGTCGGTGGGTGACCTAAAGATTGACCCATAGAGTTTGTAAGCATGTGTGACCAATGCAGCGGTTCTCAACCTTTTTTGACTCGCGGAGCCCTTTTCAGTATAAAATTTCTATGGCGGAGCCCTGTTTGACTCGAGGAGCCCTTTTTGTATACACTTTTTATGGCGAATCCCCTGCAGACATCTTTTTTCATTTATCAATCAAATTTACTGATTTGTTTTATTTTCCTTGAGTCGCCGCGGAGCCCTTGGGAAGTGTACACGGAGCCCCAAGGGCTCCGCGGAAAACCGGTTGAGAACCGCTGGACCAATGAATTGAACCAGAGAGTTTGCAAGCATGTGAGTGACTAAAATATTAACCCAGAGTTACAAGCATGTGAATGACCAAAAGTCTGGCCTAGAGATTCTTCAAGCATGTGAGTTACCAAAAAGAGTAACGTAGAGAGCAAGAGAACTAGGTCGATGAGTGATCAAAAGGGTGATCTAGATATTTTTTGTGAGCATGGGAATGACGTAAAGAGGGTCCCTGAGTGACTTAGAGTGTGCGTGAGCATGAGAGTGACCGGAGATTGTATAAGCACGAGAGCAGGGCTGCAACTAGGGGGGGGGGGGAGCAGACGGGTCTCGTGCCCCGGGTGCTAGACCCGAGAGGGTGTAAATTTAATTCTGAAACCGCTCCTTTACCATTACAAGGGGGCGTAAAAATGCGCGCTTGCCCCGGGTGACCAAGCATCTAGTTGCGGCCCTGCACGAGAGTGACCTAGAGAGCAATCGACCAGGTCAGTGAGAAACGAAAAAAGTTCGCAAGCATGTGTTACAAAAAAAAAAAAAAAGAGTTACTTAGAGACAGAGGCGTATTCGCAGGGGGTAGGAGCTAAGTGTGCTCTAGCTACGGCGCCAAATTCGGGACTAGAATGTAGAAAGAAGGCGAAAACCCTAAATCCGCCTCTGATCAATAAGGGTTGCCATCTCTCCGGATTTCTGAGGAATCGAGTGTGTGGCACCTCTCAATACATTCTTACCGTAATTACAAATACATCTAATTAATTATTAAGAAAAATATTTAATTTAATATTAAATTAATAATTGGGACGTCCATCAAAAGTTTCTTACCTTTTATCGATAAGCCAATATTGGAATAACGGTGTCAAAACTGAAGATTGGTTCACAGATGTGAAACGAGAGTCGGGTGGAGTCGGGATTGTTCATACATTACATGTGAGTGTGTTCCGTTTAAGAAAGAGAGTCAGTGTGTTAATACACGGAGTGAGTTATAAACCCACGCTGTTGTGCGTGAGCCGGTTGAGGACTGACTGAGCGACTGACTCTTTTGAATAAATGCGGTTCATACAAAGCCGGTCAAACTGGACGAGTCAATTATTGCGCTTTCTCTGACGGCGAGAGTGTGTGAGTGACTCATTCACGTTGGTTTGTTTACCCATGATGCAATCTGACCGCCCATGAATGATCTATCATTATGACGTGTTTCGTGATCCGAATTGGGAAAAAAAAATAATAATTGAAATCGAGTTTCATTTAATGAGCGAATAGCGAGCGAAAAACTTTTTGGTGCTTAGGTTTCGGTATTGGTTGTCGGGACGACCGCCAATTGGCGATGAAAAAAAAAAACAGTCCGCTATATATGCTTTTAGGATGACCATATGAACCGGTATTTGACGTATTTTTGTTTTGTCATCTTTTCCAATAAGTGTCCCGTTTTTTTCACGAAAGTTTATCAAGTCTGTTCATCCTTGATGAAATCATGGATGAAGGTAATTTTCATAACTTTGGATTTTTTTTATCATAATTATGACGAAATTAGGGTGATCATATGATCACCGTATTCCCCCGAAGTTCACGCAATACCGTTTAACTTTATTTTATAAAAATGTCACGTTTTTTACCGACTTTCAACAGTGAGTTCTTCGCTCAAAATCAAAGATTAAAACAGTTTTCCTAACTCACATTAATTATATTATGATAATTATTACCAAAAATACATCCACGTCACATATTCGTGAGATGTTAACGTTTTTTTTCCCATGAATACCGTTTAATCCATTCGCATTAGCATTACATTTCCCACCATTAGCAATTATTCAGTTAATTTTAGCCACAATTGTCAGGTTTGGTGAAGGTCTATGTTCCGCGGAACCCTGTAGAGTCAAAAATTCAATTTCGACGCTACCCTACCGAAAAAAATTTAATGGGTTTTTTTTTTTTTTTTCAATTTGGATATCATTTATGTAATGGAAGAAAAGGAAAATGACCCGGCGGACCCCTTTTATAATGTATTCCGGACTCCTGGAGATCCGCAGACTACAGGTTGAAAAACCACTGTCCTAGAATATACCTAGGCTATCCAAGAGGCCCAAGAGGTCTTGGTATCCCTAACTTATATAATACCCGGGAACAAGGCCATAGGAGTAGAGGGGAATTGGGGGGGGGGGAATTTCTGGCTACGGGCCTGCCCGGGGAAATATGGTCTGCATCAGATGTGGATTTATGGTTTTGCTGCCCATGGGCTAGATAAATTTTGCCACTTTTGTCCCATTCTAGTTTGATTTTCTCGACCACTCATTTCCTCAAATTTTCCACCTTAGGCTATAACCCTCTTAGCCCCCACCCCTAGAAGTGCCTCCAAGTCATTCTTTTAGTCACTCCCATGCTTGAACACTTTCTTCGTCATTTTTTGGTCGCTATTCTGATCTCTCCCATGATCGCACACACACACTTGGTCACTCTTTTGGTTGCTCACTGATTCGGTCGTACTCTAAGTCACTCTTTTGGTTGCTCTGATGTGATCATACTCCAAGTCACTCTTGATTATTCACATGCTTGCACACGCTCTAGGTCATTCTTTTTGCCCGGGAATCTCTTCGTGGAGACAGAGCAGTGGCTGATTAGGAGGAGGAGATCACTCTTTTGGCCTTTCACTGACTTGGTTCCTAGGTCAGTCCTATGCTTACACACTGTTTTGGTCACGCCTTGTACACTCTCTAAGTCACACTTTTGGTCGTTAACTGATCTCGTCCCTCACTCTACATTCATTCTTTGGTTCATTCAAATGACCACACACTGTTTTGATCACTCATATGCTTGCACATGCTCCAGGTCACTCTTTCGGTAGCTAATCGACTTGGTCCCTCGCTCTGTAGGTCAATGCTTAGGTCACTAATATGCTTCCCCATTGTTTTCGTCACTCACATGCTTGCACATTTTCTTGATCACTTTTTTTTGCCATTCACTCTCCATTCAGTGGCTCCAGGATGTATGGGTTTTCCACCTGTGGACTATAATGCAGCCCTTGTCCCTTTCTACAAATTTTCTTGACCACTCATTCCTCAAAAATTTGCCACCCTACTTCACCAAGCACCAACTCTGGCAATATCGCTATATTGCAATTTACTGCCATTAATGAGATTGGTTGGAAATGAAGGCACTTGTTTCCTCCAGCTCGTTAGGGGAAAATACCTTATCTATATCCTCCCTCGGGTTTGAACCTGGGACCGTGGCAGCAACCTTCACGGTGGTAGACGAGTATCCTACCACAACGCCACTTAGGCGCCGCAATTTGCCACCCTGGGATAAAAAAGGGTGGGGCCCATTATATAATTTTCTCTTCCTTAATTTCTCATTTCTGATTCGTGATCGCAGTTCTAAATGCCCCATTTGACTTTCCCCCCTCCCCTTTTTAATTTTCAAGTAGGGTTATCAGATTCCATAGCTGCTAAACGAGGGCGTGCGAGAGCGCGCATTTTCGGCAACGTAGTTGGTCTGTATTTACGGTAGATGGCAAAATTAAAAACAAAAAAAGAGAAAGAATTCGAACCCACAAACAGAATTATCAAGTCCATCTTCTCAACATTTGACCACAGGACCTACCTGTATCGTAATCTTTGTCTTTTCGACCTAATAACCAATCTTGGGATGTAGTGTATGCGAGATATAAGGTTACCAGACGTCGTTCTGAGGGAGGACGTTAGGAGGCACGTCCACCTTTTCTATGTCATTTCAAACATTTTCTTACGTTTTAGCAAATTTGACTTTTTGTCCTCCGTTTTAGGTTTTTTTAAAAGGTTTTTTTTTCTTTTTTTCCTTTGCAAAATTTTTTTTTTTTTCAAATTCTGCAACATATTTATCTCCGCGTGGTTTGTTTTTCCACACATTCTCACACGCTTTCACCAATCACAGTCGAAATTCGCGGAATAATTCCCAAGTAATTTCGGAATAATTCCCAAGTAATTTCGGAATAATTCCCAAGTAATTTCGGAATAATTTCCCAATAATTGCCTCCAAAAGAGGGCAGGTACTAGTACATGTTTTCACCACGGTCTCTTCCTGCTCCAGGATAATATGAGAAAGAATCCTAAAAACAGCTCTGGAAGAACAAAACCACAACTTCTGTTATAAGAATACCTTCTTTTTTCCCCACTTGGGTTGTCTTAATATTATTGATACCTTCTTTTGCTCACCAACAGAAAACGCCGTATACCGAAGAGGGGACAGAGCAGGGGGGGGGGGGGGGTTTACCTCTTCCATTGAAAAGTAAAGAAAATAGGATGCAACATGCAAACAACACTCAATGCTCACTCCTATGGCGAAATCACCTCTGACCAAAAAAAAACGACTCTCCCAAAAGAAAGAAATTTTCTGAGAGAAGAGAATGAAAAACCGCTCGCCTTGCTTCAGGCAAAGTAACAAAACTGACCAGACTGCGTGAAAAATTCATTACAAGTGATGGGAGACACGATCGTTGTTTCTTCATTCTTTCTTTTTTTGTTTTTCAGAGGTTCAGTGGTTACCAGAGGATGATGTCACTCTCCGTTATCCATACGAAGGTTTTTAACAGCTGGCTGATGTGAAGATGCATTGAGGAAAGAGGGAAAATTCATCTACTCTTGCGGTGAATCGAACCTACGTCATCTCACACGCCGGATGAGTCCCTAGACTACAAAGGCAACGAATACCTCAATCTTTCCTTTTAGCTCGTGTGCACCGAACGGGACCGTCCATGTGCGGTCCTGTTCTGCTCTAGAAGGTGTTGGCAGTGCTAAGAACGTTGTCCGCAACATCATTCGTCGGAAGATCACGTGACTCGGTGAAAAGACACACAATCCTCCCGTTATTTTTTTATCGCATAAATAGGAGTTTAAAACAATAAATGAAAAAAATAATTTCAGCACCTATGAGATAATTCCAAAATTAATGAAACAGATAATTCCAGAATAAAGCAAAAATATAATTCCTAATAATAAGTTAATGAAAGTGATAATTCCAGAATTAATGAAATAAAATTCCAGAATTAATGGAAGAGATAATTGCAGAATTAATAAAAGAGATAATTGCAGAATTAATAAAAGAGATAATTCCAAATTAATAAAAGATAATTCCAAATTAATAAAAGATAATTCCAAATTAATGAAAGATAATTTCAGTTCCAAAATAAATGAAAGTGATAATTCCAAATTAATGAAAGATAATTTCAGTTCCAAAATAAATGAAAGTGATAATTCCAGTATTAATGAAAGACAATTCGGAATAATGAAAGACAATTCCAGAATTAATGAAAGATAATTCCAGAATTAATAAAAGATAATTCAAAAATTAATGAGAGATAATTCAAAAATTAATGAGAGATAATTCAAAAATTAATGAGAGATAATTCCAGCATTAATGAAAGATAATTCCAAAATAAATGTAAGTGATTATTTCAGCATTAATGAAAGATAATTCGAAATTAATGAAAGATAATTCCAGAATTAACGAAATAAAATTCCAAAATTAATGAAGGAAAATTCCAAAATTGAAGAAATTTTTCAGCATTAATGAAATAAATAATTTAATCTTTAGATGTCTTCCCTTTTTTTAATCCCATCCTTTTTTTTAATCCCATGTCCATCCCTTTTTTTAATCTTTAAAACGCAATATTTAGTGACTGAACTGTACATTTCAGCAATAGATAGGTGGCAACATCGAGCTTATATTGCTGGAGGGATTACCCCAAGGAGGTTATAATCCATGGAGGTATTATGGGGATAATACCTCCATGTTATAATCCCTCTTTGTGAAAACAAAGTTCGTGCCTGGCAATTTCCCCAATGAAATGGGGCCGTTCAAGTATTACGTAAGCAAATTTTTAGCCATTTTTTACCCCCCCCTCCCCCCCCCCTTGTCAGCAAAATTTCGTCATCAGCTCTGCCCCTCTGAATCCTAACCCATATTTTCATGAAGGGTGGTTGATGACGTAAGCATTATCCAAACCCCCCTCTTCCCCCCTTGTCATCAAAGGACAGCAAATCGGACCCCCCCCCACCCCATCGATGATGACGTAATACTTGAACGGCCCCAATGTACAGTTCGGGCTCTAAATATTGCGCTTTAAAGATGAAACAAAAAGGATAAAGAACTCATCTATATAAAAGAAAAAGATGAAAAAAAAGATTAAATTATTTATTTCATTAATACTGGAATCATTTCTTCCGTTAATGCTGCAAAAATTTATTTCATTAAAAAATTCTTGAATTTTCTTTCATTTCTTCTGGAATAATTTCTTTCATCAATTCTGGATTTGTTTTTTTCATTAATGCTGGAATTATTCTTTCATTGATTCGGAAATTCCCTCTTCCATTAATTTTCAGAGAATCTGGCAACATCATTCTGTTATTAATGCCAGAAACGATGTTATAACGAGACTTCTGCTGCCACCTGTCAGGCAAAAACAAAACTATTTCTTCGAATTTCAAGTTATTTTTTTGCTAGATAGCAGCAGCAGTTCCAGTGTGATACTAATGTACTTTATTACTTTGAAAAAAAAGGTTTCTTTTCCATCCATATATCTGAATACATTTCAATACATTTTATACAGTTTTAACAAACAAAACAGACCAAAATACCAAAAAAAATTAGAAATAAAATCAGTTTCCAAAAAAAACCAACTTATCAGTAGTACACCACTGCCATCTATATTTTATTACCTATAGTTCGTTTCAGGTTAACTTTGCAGTGGAGAGAAAGGTAGAGAGTGTACTCCTCCGCCGCAAAATAAAGTTCCCATAAATCGGAGTTTTATGATGATCATTTATACAGAATATTTCAATTTTTTTAATGATTTTGTGAAAAAAAAAGGAAAAATATCGTTTTGAACCGATGTTTCTTCGTTTGAAATTTTTAAATTAGAAAAAAATATTGGTTACCATTATCCAAAAATGTATAGCAACCACAACGACATTTTCGCGGTATCCTAGAAATTGTCCATACCTTACCCAGGCCGCGCATCGATAGATTGGTTAAGAGGCTTTTGTTGCCATAGCAACGAGTGATGAGGTTCCCTCGTAGCTTCCTCTTCACTGCAAAGTTAACCTGAAACGGACTATAGACATGCTCGCTTACATTTGAATGGTTCATCAGTCAAATGCACAGTCACAACCGATTGTATCTCCGAAATACTCTGTCAAGGCCGACCTGATCCTAGAGTGTCAACATAAGATGGAGGATGGCAAGTCGAATGCATGCTACGTGATAGTAAACAACATTCCCAGCTCATATCGTTCCTGCGACCTGCGGAACTTCTTCTCGGAGTATGTAGAAACATCTGGATTCGCTTGCTTCCATTTCAGGCACAGGCCTGAAGTTCAAAAACATCTGGGGGACCACGAAACAGACGACTCGCCGTCTACGTCATCGAGCAGTAGTTGTGGTACCTGCTGCTGCGTCGTCAAAATTTACGACGATCGTGTAAACGACTTCATCCTCACGTACCACAGGAAACACTGGGTCGACAGGAAGGGTCACATGATGACCAAGAGATGCTTCATCAAGAAAATCTCGCTGCCCGATGATAAAGGTATTATAGACCAGATGTTTCTCCCTAGTATGATAAGTATTTTCGGTTGATTCCCAGTATACGCTTTCTCGCCAAGTTTTCAAATACGCCAAAACAATGATATGCTGCCAATATGGCCTTTTCTGCAGCATTTTCAAACGCTGTTGGGTCCATATATCGTCCCGCCCGAAACCATAACCTACTAGTCCTGTCTAGCGATAAAAAATATGGTCGCCAAACAGCGGTATAACGTATATTGGGAATTTACCGGTGGCATGGAGTTTAGACTACCCCTCAGAATGTCGCCAAATGTGGCATCTTCGTTAAGTTTATTTTTTCTGTGCTTGCCTGCTCAGCTTGAATTTTATTGGCTCATTTGTCTACTAGCGTATTAAACCTGCTTAGTGAAATAATATTAATAGTGGTGCCATTATATATAATAATAGTGCTGATAATAATGTTGCTTGGCTGTCATTTATTGATTCATTAAAAAAACTTTTACATTTTTTTCTGATTCAATCCAAACACAGTTCGGGTTCATCATGATAATAAAGCTCTGCTTTCATTTATTGCTTTACAAATATTCTAATAAATTTGTGTTGCGGTAAGCTGTTTCATTTATTATTTTTATTCCAGGGTGAGGGAGTCATGAGTTGTCGTGACACAGAATAAAAGTGAAATCACATCTGTTAGGGGCCGTTCAAGTATTACGTAAGCAAATTTTTAGCCTTTTTTGATCTCTCTTCCCCCCCTCCCCTTGTCAGCAAAACGCTGATCCCCTCTTGTCAGCAAAATTTTGTCATCAGCTCTGCTCCTCTGAATCCTAACTCATATTTTCATAAAGGGTGGTCGATGACATAAGCATTATCCAAACCCCCACCCCTGTCATCAAAAGTCAGCAAATCGGAAACCCACTCTCTCCCCCATCGATGATGACGTAATACTTGAATGACCCCTTACAGCTATAGTAATTTTACTACATGTAATCTGCCTATGCGGTTGTTGTAAATGCAAAACTGTGTTGATAAACGTAACTCATTTGTCAACAAAATTAAAGGCCCAGTTATGAAAAGACGTGAAAGTCACTTCAAATGAGTTGATTGGATAAAGTCTGTTTTCTCACTCAAGGGTATTTAACACAGTTGATTGGGTCAATATGCAAATTCTGATCAAACGTTGGTAGTGACGTAATTGTTGTGAGATAGGCCTAGTCCATTAAGAGAGAGAGTTTTAATTATGAATAAAAGCCTCTCTCACCACGAGTTAACATTCATTTACCAACATATGTTACCGTCGCATTTACCTTTGTCTTTCAACATGTGATTGATTCATATTTTTATTCTGTTCATTTTAACTTTGGCTCGAAAAATTATCCTGTAGTGTGAAGTTTAAACAAAACGAATCCTTCTCAGGCACTAGTTGTTCCCAACATGTTTGGACTCCTCTATAAATCCGTCGGACTTCCAACCAAGATTGTTGATGAATCTCATCCAAAGTATTGATGCTCCAACTGATCAATGTGGTCTTAGTCCTTTACTCCTTCATGTCAGTTCCTGACAATGGATTGGCCACAGAACTCCCGCTTTTTCATGGTGACGTCCTCTGGGAGCTTTCTTATGAATAATGCCTCGGGATAACACCTAGAACGCTTCCATAATCTGAGATGTACTTGAGTGTCTGTCAAAAAACAAGATGTCTTGATGTGTCATATTCAGTCCTCCGTAGACTTGATGAGAGATAAGCTTTTTATTTTGTCACGAGGAGAGAAATCTGTTGAATTAGAGCCTGATCAGGATTTTTCAACAGTATAATGTTTAGAGAGATATAGATGGCTTTTTTCTCAGCCAGAGATATCAAGGAAACAGTAATTTTCCGGATATTATGCTGAGGTGAGCTCGGAAAGAAAAGTCATCACGTCTCCGCCGGGACTCGAACCCAGGCCCTCTTGCATACCGGGCAAGTATGCTACCATCTACACCACTGGAGACACATGAATCTGCCTTCCTAATTTCACGCACTGTGTCGTGAGGCGCTGAAGTAGAGGCATTAGTAGCCTCTCTTAACTTCAGGAAATGGCCCCCGGGTGGGACGGTTTAGAGAGATATAGATGGCTTTTTTCTCAGCCAGAGATATCAAGGATTCCTTGATAAACCGTCCCACCCGGGGGCCATTTCCTGAAGTTAAGAGAGGCTACTAATGCCTCTACTTCAGCGCCTCACGACACAGTGCGTGAAATTAGGAAGGCAGATTCATGTGTCTCCAGTGGTGTAGATGGTAGCATACTTGCCCGGTATGCAAGAGGGCCTGGGTTCGAGTCCCGGCGGAGACGTGATGACTTTTCTTTCCGAGCTCACCTCAGCATAATATCCGGAAAATTACTGTTTCCTTGAGTATAATGTTTGTTATGAAATAGTGAAATATGTCTAACATAGACACTGTATGAGATGGAAACGTCTTGAACGCAATGAAAAGATAGTCTGTTCGATGATTAGTGCTTTGAAATGCACTTTTATAAAATGGAATATTACTTTGGTCTGATGATGCTCTGTTTCATACAGGTTTCACTGTACATAAGTAAATGATCTGTGTGGAGAAAAATTGATTGCGCTGATGAATTTTTGTTGTCTGCGGATTTTGCATCAGTTGGATGTGTTAAGAATCTGGGGATGCAACAAACAATATGTGGCAGTCACATTTCACAGAACTGACTTTTTTTACAGTGTTAAACTGGTTTTTTTTTGTGGGTGAGGTTTAATATACAATCACTTTTGCAGGAAGAGTAGCAGGTGACGATGGTGATGAGCATGTTCCATCAGGAGAGACAACTTTCACCAAAGACGATCTGCCGACTCTCATCGAAATGCAGCCGCCGACATTGATGCCGAACGGTAATGTCGGGACTCCCACAAAGTACTTCTTGGAACAGATTAAAGCCTGCCGGTTACCATCCTCTATCATCACGAAGCTGAAGTTGGAATTCCCGCACATGAGATCTAAAAGACTGTACAGTTGTGTCAATTACGATTATGGAAGCCGAAGGTACAGAGGGAGGAATACGGATGAATCTCTCGTGAGAACTTTGAAAGGTCAAGTTCTGTCTGAAAAATATATCGATGACCATATTTCATCAGATGAAGAAGGTGCTGAGGTATGTTCATATATTCCATGTGAAATGTTTATTCTGTTACTAAAAACTTGTTTTTCCCCCTAAACATTGCGGGACATATCTTATTCTTCAGTTTAAGACTTTAGATTTTTGAAAAATATATGTAATCCTTTAGTTGAAAATTTCTTTTCTCGTGTCGCACATGCATCATTAGGGAGAGAAACGTGTTTCAAAGTCGTGTTTTTATGTCACACACAACCAAACTGCATTGTAAACTTAGTGAACATTTTTTGTTAGACGATTCCCTCTCTTTTCATGGTAATGCCCACAAGCATAAACTACTAAACCATATCTACACCTCATCCATATTCCTCTGCGGAACTTCTAACGAATTGGTACATGTTGGAATGGACGTGTAGCGAACCTGTTTGCTGCCATCAGTTTTTCTAACTATGAGTGAAGTGTAATTAAATAATTATATCGTTGTAGGCATTTGCACCTTGAATTTGGGAACTGCAGAAAACCAACTTAAGCCGGCCACCACTGTGGTGATGGTGGAGTTCAAACCCAGACACAAGCATAGCTACAGGGAATATAATTTTCAACAGATGCCTCTGGCATGGATCATGGAAAGTTCACAGAAAACTATTTATAAATGGGAAATTCACAGAAGGTTCACTGACAATTCACCATTAATTCATCGATGTCCCTAAAATTCACTGACCGAAATTCACTGACAATTCATCCATGTAAATAACATTAATTTATTGACGTCAGTTTTCCCTACAGAAAATTCACAGGCAATGATATTTGGCCGTAGGAAATTCATTGACAACTCGCAGAAAATTTATCAACAATTCACCCCCAGGAAATTCACTCTGACAACAGTTCTCCCTACAGAAAATTCACTGACAATTTATTCACCAAACATTTAAGGCAATGATTCACCCGTGGAAAATTTACCATCGAATTCACTGATGAAAAATTTACTAATGATTCCCTACTGAAAAATTCACCTTCAGGATTCACCTGCAAAAAATCATCATTGATTACCCTCAGAAAATTCACCATCGCTGAGAGATTCACCCACAGAAAATTCACTGACAAAATATTTAAGGCAGTGATTCACCCATGGAAAATTTACTGAAAAATTCACCTGCAAGAAAATTCACCACCAACAATTCAGCATTAAAATTAACCAACAATGATTCACCAACGGGCTATCGTGATTTGTCCTTTCTTCAAAGTCTTGTTTAAATGAGTTCTCACCCATTGTGCAATTTAAAACAGACCCGCGAATCACTGTAAGACAATATTTTTTCAATTTCATTCATTTATCATTTCCATCAGGCATCGAGAGAGAGTGATAATGAAGAAGAAGAAGAAGAAAGCGAGGAAGAGGAATGGGATCGGCATGGATCGCTGCATAACGACGTCACTCAGCAAGAACGCTTGAAGGAACGCCTTTTCGAAGAGAAAATCGAGCTGAAATGGGAGAAAGGTGGTTCGGGCCTGGTGTTCTACACGGATGCTCAGTACTGGGATGAAAAAGAAGGCGATTTCGATGCAAAAACAGCCGATGACTGGGACATTGACACGAGCTGTTACTATGAACCAGGTCAGGATAATAGATTGTTTATCACTTCTGTCAGAGTCAAACAAAATGCAGTAAATATTGATTTGTTAAATGAGGTTTTGATCAGATTACATATTCTACGGAATCTATAACAGTGACTGAAAGTTTTGTCTGCTAATAGGGAGTAGAATAAACTTGCATTAACGTTTTATTGCATGAGAATCAGGAAAATATTTGGTAATGATGAGTATCCCGATTTATGAAAAATTCACAATTTGGGAAATTCATCTATTAATAAGGTGGTGCGTGAGCAAACAACGACAATGAGTGAGTGACCTATGGCCGTATTCACCAACAGAGTTTAAACTACAATGAAAAGATTTGATATTGATTGGTTAAATTCAGGACCAATAAAAAAAATTTAAAACTAGTCCATGTCGATCTCTAATCCTATATTGCGATTGCAGTTTAAACTGTCTTTGAATACGGCCGATAGTGAGTGAGAGACCTAATGAGCTAGCTTAGTTACAAGCCAGTTTTACTGTCCCTGACTTACTCATTCACTCAATTCCCCGTCACTCACTCAAAGCCTGAGTTGCATTGTGGTAAGATGCTCATCTACCATCATGAAGGTTGCTGTCAGGTCCTGGGTTCAAACTGGGAGAATATAGGTAAGATGTTTTTCCCCAAGCCTGAGGTGACCGCTGATAGATGGCGCCTTCATTTCCAACCCGTTAATGGCAGTAACTTGCATTATAGCAATATGGACAGAGTTTAGTGAAGTAGTCACTCACTCAGTCATTTAATTGCTCATTCACATTGATTTGCTCGTTGCTCACTGTCTCGCTCATTCATTCACTCATTGCAAACTTGTGATGGTATGTTTTTTAGTTTTCCAGACACAGTATCGAGAGTAGTTCCACCAAATTTCCAATAGATATCGTCAAAACTTTGCTACATCATGTTAGGAGAGCATTGAATTTCGTCAATTCGTTATTATTCTAGATTGTTTTTAAAGGTTAAAAATGCAGGGGGTATCAGTAATAAATGTCTATCACTTTGAAACATGATATCATGACTAATTAAAATACTATTTTCTGTATTTGTAGGTGCTGGTGATAAGGATTCGAGGGATGCTCTGAGAATGAGGCTCGAAGAACGGCTATGTCGAGGAATTTATGTAGACAAGACAGACATCAATGATTTTGCTGGTTTTGAGAAATACTCTAAGGTACTTCTACGATTTTTATAGTATCTGAATATGACAGAAATGAAGTCATTTCGGACATTGAAAAAAAACTTTTTTTTTTATCGCACAAAATGTCAAAAGAGGGATAGAGAACCACAGATAACAGCATCTTAATAACTGAAAATGCTAATCGCTTGTGTTGAACAGATGTCGCCAAGGAAGTTGCCTTGGTCTCGTACTCTTTTCATCGATAAACCTCAATCAGGATATTGATGAGATTGTTAGCAAATTTGTAGATGACATGAAGCTAATGGGAGGGGCGGGGTAATATGGAATCCAAGTGATAGGCTCTAGACAAACTTGAATATGATTGAGCATGGGCTAATGAATGGAGCATAATTTTAAGTGTTGATAAGTGCATGGTTCTTTCATTTTGGTGTGAAAAGCCCATGCTTCACTTAAGAATTGAATGTCATTCCCGATGCAACGAGGATCACAGATTTGGACATTCTCATTGATGATCGATTCAGGTTTTCAGAACGTTTAACGGTGGTCAAAAATGCAAATAAAATCCTTGGTTATGTTCTTAAAAAGGTCTCTTTGCTTTCTGCTAAAGTCATTTTTTTACTTTTCCAAGGCTTAGTTCATCCTTGGATGGAGTATGTTGCATGGCAAGAGTGCTCAACCTTTAGGAGAATGTGGGCCACTTTATTGGTTTGAAAATGTTCCGCAGGCCTTTCATGTGCAGTGTGGCTCTCATGATCTGAAATTTTTCAGCGGCCACTTGAGTTATCTGAAACTGCACCGCGGGCTGTTTAAATTCTGTGGAGCTGTGCAGGAGGTGACTTAAGTGGCCCTTGCACATTGTCATAGTCCTTAAGTGGTCAGGAAATGTGCTGTGGACCACATAATTGATGTGAAAGCACACCAGGGAGTCACTTAAACTTATTCCAATCACCCCGAAATATCTTGGGTTCTGAACATGGGATGAGGAAAATTTAAAAATTGCTTAAAGGTTAAAGTGATATAGAATTGCACCACTTAGTTCATTTATACAAAGTTATACATGAGGTACCGGACCCCATCAGATGACTGAGGGCCACATTTCGCCCATGTGCAATCTATTGAGCATGTATGCTGTCAAAGACCACACCTACAGAGGGACATAGGCTTAGTCGAGGGGTGCGTGGAAGAGCTATGCATGCTCTTGTTGGTTCATGCGCTTGAAATATGAAAGAAAGAGACTTTTTTTTGTTCATATATTGGAACACAGGTGTCGAGGATATGATCAAAGTGTTTGAAATTTTCGAAGGGGTAGACCCACGTGTTATTAATACATCGTCAATGGAACACTTCAACAAGGAGACAACAGTATCCTTTAGTAAGAGACAATTCCAGGTTGTGGTGTCACAGGGAATTTTTCTCTCATAGAGTTGTGAATAAATGGAATAGCTTACCTCTGGGGTTGTGAATTTTGCCACAATTGGGATGAATCGAGAAGCCATAATTTTCCATGGATAGTGTATTACATTTTATCATGGTAATTGTTATTTTTGGTTGCTGTGCTTTCGATATATTCGACATCCATACTTTTATGTGTTTTTTTTTTTCAGCCACCTCATTGGGCATTTCATTTGTTGTGGCCTTTGTATTTGTTAGAGAAATGTCAAGAAGGAACTCAAAACTCATAATAAAACTTGATGTAAATGTTGAAACAAGTTTTTTCCCTTCTAATTCTCTACAGGGATTCGGCCGTAAAGTTCTCGAAGCACAAGGTTGGAAACAGGGCCAAGGTATTGGCAAGACAATTATTGGCATGGCAGAGCCAGTTCTTGACGTCGGTCAGAATCCTAGGGATAAAAAAGGCTTTGGGTAAGTATCGCTTAAAAGATGACAAATTTAGACAGAAATTTCATCAGTTGTATCCATTCTATTAAGTATGCATAGAAATTGCGTATAATTCATTTTAATCTTCTTCAGGTACCGAGGAGAGAAGCTCAAACGTCACGTAGAACCCAAAAAGAGACGAAGGCATAATAATGATTATGATGATTCACAAATACGCATATCAACAATATATGATAATCCAGAGGCAAACGATCCTCCTGAATGTCTTCTACGATCATCCTTCCTCACTAAATTGAAATACAGACAAGAATTTCTCAAAGAGAATTCCAAAGAGAATGTTTAATATACCCTCGATACAAAAAGCATGTATAATTTATATTGTGCTGTCTTTGATTCGGAATCTGTATAAGTGATATTTTGTATATCTGTGAAAGAAATATATTTTATGTTTTTAAGCCATTTGTGTATATATCAAAGTTGTAATAGCAATGATTCCCTGCTTGTTATCAAAACACCTAAGTGGTAACCGATTGTCAAAAATATTGGTACTTTTTCTTAAATTGCTGCGTTGAATTAAACAATTGAACAAACAAACAGAATTAAACAATTGAAGCATTTGGCTAAACAACTGTCTTATGAAAGTATGACGTCACTCTCGGCTATACATACGAAGGTTTTTAACAACTGGCTGTTCAGAGAAAATTCAACTGCCTTTGCAGGAAATCAAACGGCCACGTGCTTTCACTTTCCAGGTAAACGCACTATACTACAAAGGCAATGAAGCTCTCAATTTTTCCTTGGAGCTCATGTGCACTGAAATCTTTGCAACAGCCAGTTGTTATAAACCTTCGCATGTACAGTGGAGAGTGTCATCATAAGTTACCATCTGGTGGCAGTGTCAGCAGTTGCGAGTTGGCCTGAATTAGGTCTGGCCATCCATGTACGATCCCTTTCAGTGCACACCAGCTCCAAGGAAAGATTGATTCGTTGCCTTTGTGTTCTAGTGCATTCACCTGGAAAATGAAAGAGTGTGGGTTTGATTCCCAGCAAAAGCAGTTGAATTTTCTCTTTCCAATATTCATTTTCGCAACAGCCAGTTGTTAAAAACCTACAACTGTCTTGTGTGATTTTTTCAAACTTTGGAGGCCAACACAATAAAAGTCATTGCTGAATTAGAGAACAGTTGTTTTTTTTTACATAGATTACAACTGTGAAGGTGCATAGCAACTACATCTGTTGTTTGCTTTAGGAATGTGTAGAAGAAGCTATGTGGAATATTTTGAAAAAATGTAACTTGGACCATTACATCCTAACCACCAAACGCTTCAATTATCTTTTGTCATAAATTGCATGGTCTAAAATGATTTAATTTGCTAGAGCAGTGGCTCTCAACCTGTGCCTACAGAGCCCTTTAGCAGTCCACGGCTGCTCCAGAAAAATATAAAATGGAGCGGTAAATTCAGGGGTCAGCACGGATCATGGCCTCAAAAATAGTGAAAATAGTGACCAAATTGTTTAAAAAAGTGAGCAAATAGTGACCAAAATGTTTAAAAAGTGACCCAATAGTGACCAAAATAATTTTAGAAAGAGACCAAATGGACAATGAATTTTGATTATTACCAAATTGAATGAATTGAAATTGAATTTAGTTTTCACTAAACTTTGTATTTCAATGGAGCTCATCGAAATTGCTTTTTTTACATAATAGTGTGAAATAAATCAAACTCGAATGCATTCTGCTAACCAGAAAAGTTTTGAATAACTTATCAAATTTATCAACAACTATGTGTGAGAGAGTAACATTACATCCTTTCTAAGTAACAGTAGCAATGCCTTTCCCCTCCCCATAGGGGCCGTTAAAGTATTACGTCATCATAGATGGGGGGGAGGGGGTTTCCGATTTGCTGACTTTTGATGACAAGGGGGGAGGTTGAATAACGCTTACGTCATCAACCACCCTTTATGAAAATATGAGTTAGGATTCAGGGGGGGGCAGAGCTGATGACGAAATTTTGCTGACAGGGGGGGGGAGAGGGGTCAGCGTTTTGCTGACGGGAGGGGGGGGGGTCAAAAATGGCTAAAAATTTGCTTATGTAATACTTGAATGGCCCCCATATTGCTATCCACAACCCATCTTAAAATCAATTTAAGCCGGAAAAACTTCAAAACGAGAAAACATTTTCACATTCAAAGAAGGAAAAAAAAATGAAATAACACAAAATTTGATGAGAGAATTTGTCCCATCTACATTCTAGTGGATTTTTCATTCATGTTATGCTATGAATGACAGTATACAAAATGTACTTTTTTTAACTAGTACAAATTGATTTACATAATTAGGTTTGTATAATATCTTCCAACAAATTTTAAGAAATTTACTATAATGATTGATTTAAAAAAAAACTAAAATTACATTTTAAACAATATTTTAAATTATTAAATTAAAATATTACTTAAACTACTGAATTAAATAAATTATTTAAATTATTAAATTAACTAAATTATTTTAATTGTTAGGGGCCGTTCAAGTATTACCTCATCATCGATGGGGGGGGGGGGTTGGTTTCGATAATGCTTACGTCATCAACCACCCTTTATGAAAATATGAGTTAGGATTCAGAGGGGCAGAGCTGATGAAGAAATTTTGCTGCCAAGTGGGGGGGGGGGGGTCAAAAATGGCTAAAAATTTGCTTACGTAATACTTGAACGGCCCCTTATACGTTGAGGGAGGGCAATCCATCCTCCCCCCCCCAACGTCAATGGCAGAGCCTACTGATGTATACATGATGTATATCAATTGTCATCTGCCGCACCTCTAAGACCTTCAAGTCTATCTGCACCTATGGCTGGACTGGGAAGGGTGGGTGGGTCTACTCTTTTACAGGCGGAGGGGGCTCCAAAATAATACCCTCCCTTGGGCGAGGGAGAAAATAAATCAGTTTTGAAATTGGTTTTTGAGAGAAAAATTTGTAAATACATATTTTTCTTTTTTTTTACACACAACATACACCCCTAGCAAAAAAAAAACATTTACTACTTTACCCAGAAACAATATAATTTTGCCCCCCCCCCCGTAATTTTTAACAGAAAAAGACTCCGCGGTCTTCCCCGGTAAATTTCCCATGAACCTTGTAAGCACCAACGTGGCGACTTTTTTCCGCGCCAACCAATCGCCGTTTTGCGGCGGTCAATTCAAGATGGCTGACAAAGGCCACATAAAATTACAAAAAAATATATAATTTATAACATGAATCAACCAAATATGCGAAAATCGATAGAAATATATCGGGAAATACGGAAAATTAGGATAAAATGAACACAAAATTCGAATCAACGACATACGGGGTTTATAAATGCGGTTGATACAGTTTATGGATGCCGCTGTCAGGGCTACCTATTTTAATGCGAAAAAAAGTCGCCACGTTAGCTCTGACTCCTCCCGTAATTTTCAACGAACAAAAACAGTGAATTCACCCCCACCCGGGGCACCCGATTTACCATGGCCGTAATACGATATTTTTTCTGGAGGGGAAACGTAATTTTACTGCCCCTTGACTGTGAAATTCGATAATTTTGCAAAGGAATTTATTTCCTTTTCTTAAATATACCATTCCATCAAAAATTCCATTCGAGGCATTGCCCCCCCCCCCCCGTGTTTTGGATTTGATCACGGTATGTAGCAACCCGCACCGCAAGTACGAACGAAAATTTACTATCGCCCGGGGCCGGTATCCATTTTTTTAACGGAAAAAGAGTAAACTCGGCACCCTTCCTCGTTCAACACCCGTGGAACCAGACCCCGCCCTCTCCTATTGCGGTCATAACAGCGACTCGAGACAAAAACGTTGTAATAACTTCCGAGGTCTAAAAAGGCTTTTTTTACACAACACCGAGAATGGAGCGCAATATGTCGATATTAAGTCAACAATCAGCATCGTGAAGATGCTCTAAATTAAGTTACGACCAGAGGCGGATAAAGGTCAGTTGTTGACGGCCCCGGGCATAAAAAAAAATTAATATTACGCCCCTTAAATTAGGAAAAAAGTATAAAGTAGGGGCCAAAGGCGCGGTCGCTGTGCCCACCGTTAAATCCACCTCTATGTACGGCTCGCATGCACATTAACTGAGTTTTCATCAGCCTGATGACCAATTTTCATCTTATTTGGTTAAACTAAACGTTGAATCCGAAGGTTTTAACAACTGGCTGTTGCGAAGATATATTTTGGAAAGAGAAAATTCAACTGCCCCTGCGGGGAATCGAACCCACTAGACTACAGAGGCAACGAATCTCTCAATCTTTCCTTGGAGCTCGTGTACACTGAAAAGGACCGTACATGGACGGCCAGACCAGACTCAGGCCAAGCTCACAACTGCTGACGCTGCCACCAGATGGCGACTTATGGAAGGATGACGTCACTTTCCGCTACCACACGAAGGTTTTTAACAACTGGCTGTTGCGAAGATATATTTTGGAAAGAGAAAATTCGACCGGAAAGTGAAAGGAAGTGGGTTCGATTCCCAGCAGGGGCAGTTGAATTTTCTCTTTCCAAAATATATCTTCGCAACAGCCAGTTGTTAAAAACCTTCGTATGGTAGCGGAGAGTGACGTCATCCTTCCATAAACGTTGAATTGCAGGATTCTGTGATCTTTTCATAAATACTTCTCCTTTCGATCATATCTGGGGCTACAGTTTCTTGCTGAGATTTAAATCCAGTTAGAAAAATAGTACGAATTTTATTTCTAGATAGATCGCGTTTTTCAGTCGGATGATTTTTTTTTTATTGTAAGTAAATTCAAAATACTTGCGAGCTTCTTTAACGTTGGCCAGCTACAAGTGAAATTCAATTCTCCAAAGCGTACTAATAATACGCTTAATACGTATTAATAGTACGCATCTTTAATAGGCGCGCTTTGGTATTCTCCCGCTGCGCGTAAGTTAGTTTCTGCACGGGCTCTCTTTATAAACTCGCTCAATGTAAATGAGCCTTTAAATCGTCATTTCAAATATTAAAAAAAATTAATAAAAGTAACGATAGAACAAACGACAAATGTAACTTGCTCGATGCTCCAAGAAAGGAATTCTGCCCTTAGGACTAAAACTTTTTTTTAAAACAAATAAAATAAAGGATCAATTTTAAAATAAGATGAAAATGAAAGAATGAGTGGGGAAATAAGAAAGAATGGTAGTAGAGGAGGGGAAAAAATTCTTTGTTGTAAATAAGCCTTTTACGCTATTTTTTTCCGACCGGCTTTTCCATAAAATGACGACTCTTTAACTACAAGTATAAGGAGCTTTCTTTCCAAGCGCCTTGAAATCAAGTTATGCTGACGTCACACGGTATGCTCCCGGGAAGATAAAGACGCCTTCATATATATATATAGGGGTTCCTTGTACGATCGTAGTTCAATGAAGGGAGGGAGAAAATTAGCGACCTTGAACCGGTAAAGTTCCTCCTTGAAGAAAAGAAAAACACTGACAGCGGAAAAGAGCGCGAGACAGGTTTTCTTGCTAAAAAAAGTGGAAAAAGTGACCTGGGCCCGAAAATAGGTAATAAAAGTGACCAGCTTCTAAAAAAGTGACTTTTAGGGAAAAAAGTGACCCGTGCCGAGCCCTGTAAATTAGAATATATGTTCAGGGTGTCTCTCATCGAGATAGACTTTAAGGGGTGGTAGAGAACAAAGGATTGAGAATTGCATAAGAAATATAATTTTACTTCACTAGGTGGCACTGTTAATCATAGCACTGAATCGGAAGTATGTGATTTTTCAATTTGTTTTGTTGCCAGCTTCCTGTTCGTAATCATGCACTGTTGTATGCTCCTCCTGCAGCAACTATTGCTCGAATGAAAAAAAATCACATATTTCCTCCAGCAATATCATAAACAGCACCTATAGTGACGTATGACATTTCTTGTCATAGGTTCCTATGTAATTCGTTTCATGCTCTCTGCTTCCCCTCAAAAAGTTTGTACCTCTATTTATGGGACATCCTCTATACCTAAGAGGCTTGGCCGTAAAAAATCTATTTTTTAAAGAACTAATGCCCTACCATGAGATTGTCTACGAACATTAATCTAGCTCATGATCGGCTGAAATTGGTTTTCATTGGATCTCAACTTCATTGTGTGAATCTCTTCTTTAAAAAGTCTCACCACATAGAGCACCAGATCCACAAAGGTACAAATATTCAATCTTACACTTCACTTATAGTTCAAGAAATAGATGACAGCACTAAAAAATTCATGCACAATACACACTCAGACTTAAGTACATATGCACACTTCTGGTAGTAAATTGCCCATGTGATAGACTGGAGTTGTGCTCAGTTAGAAGGAAAGTCCTCCATAGAGCACAATCCCCACTTATATCTGAAGACTAAAAATTTAAGGCAGTGCCATCACTACTGCCAAAGACTATCACGTATGCTTGTTATTATGTTATTAAGCAACAGCTTTGGCCATTTAACACTCAGAATGGTTGGCAAATTAACATTCATTATTTGGAGGAAAAGCTCTCACTTGTAAAAAAAATAAAGCATTTCGAGATTTGGTGCGATGACGATAAGCAATAGAAACCCTGGTTTTTTTCTGCTGCTCACTGTTGCGCGACTGTTTTAACCATTTAAGCGACATTGCTGAAGTATCTTGCCTGCTTAAAAACCTATTATTTTAGCATTGACAAGCCTAAGCATTTTGTAAAGTTGATTTCTCAATTACACAGCTTTCTTAAACTTTTTACTTTTTGCCTATCATTTAAAAAGATAGGCATTTTATAGGGGGCTTACCGTAAACGCGGACTACTTTGGCCTAAATACTCTAATTAATGTGTGTAGAAATTTTTTCAAAACTATTTTTAGCTAAGAAGCAATACTAAACAAGGCAACTGAGTACATCGAGTAGCGCAGCAAACAGTGGCGTTTTTTCATCTCTCAAACTTTCGACTGCGTAGATTGTATAATCCAGCTTTAACTAGAAACACAATTTGATACTTTTAAACTGGTAATATGATTGGAATTTTGTTTAATTTTTCTTTTTCTCCTGAAAACAATTAGATGAAAATTTAAGCTCAAGTGATTTCAAAAATGTGCTCTACTTTGGCCCATCGGAATGCTTTAATATTTTTGTACCCTTAAAAACATAATTATGCATTGAATAGTTTTGCTTATTTTTTAAAATGTCTATCCCACTTATTAAAGATGGTGTATATATATAAATGCTATTAATACATATAATACATATAAATTTACAATTTTTGTCGCACCACAGTCATTTTCTGCACACGAGGGCTAATTAGACAGGGACCTACAATTTATTGCCGATTCCGAACGGTAGGCTTGTTTTTTTTTTATTCTCATCAAGAGGTTGGTGCACTAACCCCTCGATGGGGGACTCCCTGCGGCAGTAATTTTTTTGCTGTGGTCACATCACTGTTTTTTGTTGTACCCCTGGTGTCAGGAAAGTTTTCTGATAATGACGAACCGGGTATCATACTCGCGACACCTCTAAACATCCTTTGGTACTTCAGGCAAGTATCTTATCGACCGGGCTACCGCGCCCCAGCCTGGAAGTCAAAGTTTAAGTGTTTTTAATGCTGCTTCGAGGTATTTTAAAATTATCTGTAACTTGATTTCAACAGATCTAATTGCATCTGAAAAGTTTTGAAGGTGGTCATTGTGTCGTAGTCTGCATAACTTTAGCCCGGAAGTCAAAGTTATGCAGACTACGACACAATGATCACCTTCAAAACTTTTCAGATGCAATTAGATCTGTTGAAATCAATACAGATAATTTTAAAAACACTTAAAAATGCACTCTCTAGCAAAACCAGGTCATCCCAAGGTTTTTAGTGCAGAGGAAGCACTAGCATTTGCTAATCACATGACAAAACGGGTGATTATTGGTTCCTAATAGTTAAAAGCGTGTTAAAAGTGTTTTTTTTTTTTTTATCGATTTGTAAGACGAGATTAAACAAAAATTTCAAAAACAAACATGTAGATGTTATTTTTATGATCAATACAAGTTTAAATATTCATTTTCTTTAAAAATTTGAAGTTTTAGAATGATCCCAGATTCAAGAAATACCCTAGCACTCTTCATTCAATGCTTTAAGGAGGAAAAGGTGAAGTGGGCCAAAGTTACCCACATACAAAAGTAACATCGGCCCAAAATGATTCCCTTTTTACTTAGCTTAAAAGTTAAGGGAATTTGTTTTTTTTTTACATATATACATAACATCAGATAGCCTATCAATATAAAAAGGTTACTAGAACTTAGGAGTAATAATATGGTTTATTAGAAAGTGAATTTGATATTTTTTAAAATGTGCCAAAGTAGCCCGCTTTCACGGAAGTGATTTTTGCTGTGCCTTTTAAAGAGTTAAACGATTGTGCAAATGAGAGTCAGTTTTCAAGTTCGAAGAATAAGTGAAAGCTATCTTCAGCTGGCCACCACTGTGCAATCACTAGTATCTATCAATAACAGAGCCCACGATGTTAGAAATAAAATTAGAGAGAAATTGTAGAGAAAAAAACAAGATTTCTTTTCATTCTGTGACTTTTCCTACGATAGTAAACACCTCTGAAAACAATATAGGCAAACAATTTAAGAGAAAAGTAACTCAACTTTTTTTATTTAGATATTTTTGTTCAGCAGCTGCGTTTCTCGGGAATAATATTCTGAACAATTTTTTTTTTATCTGCACAATTATACACGAATTTTGGCTAAATGTTCAAAAAATTTTTGGAATATTGCATTGTAAAAACAGTAACGCCCACAAAATATTTTTTTCCAATCTTTTTAAAGCTGATTTTTTTTAATGCATAGTAGCCATTCAGCTTCCGCTATTTAATATATTGAATTTTTTCTTTTTTTCTCATCGTTACTGAATATCAGTCAAACGGGGAGAAACAAAAACAAAATTATCGGACATCATTTGTACATATACTGTGAAGACATTATCTAATATATATACGAAATATACATCATTTATGTACACAATTAGTCTGACTACACCCATCAGGAACGTGGAATATAAAAAAACTCAAAGAAGCTCGAATCTAAAAAACATGAATAGTTTTTGCTGTACAAAATAGTGGAAATCTGGACCACCTTAACACAGATGTAATATCATATAAATATGATAGAAGGGGAAAAAATTATTTGTGTGGGAGACTGTGAGACTTACTTAATTTATACTGTCCGTAAAAATGATTATACGGTGTCAAAGTTGCAGATAGTAATGCATCATTTGGTTCTGTGATTTTTATTAGGAAGCCTTTAAATTGTACCAAAAAGTTACCTATTGACAGCTGGTGCTGCAGATGTGCATTCGATATTACATATGCTGGTATTTGTAATAGTCAAACCTCTTTTTCAAAAACTATCACGAAAAATGGAAAAATCCATACTGTACTAAATCAATACATTTTCACCTCTGTCTCAGAATAATTTTCGAAAAACTATCTCAAAGACTCAGCCACGATAATAAAAAAAGAAAACTCTATAATTCCCTTTCTTTTGCATAAATCAGGATTTCTTTCTGGAGATGAAAGAAACTGATAAGAAAGGATTATTAGTATTATGACCCATTGTGTTGGTGGATCTTGTCAATCATAGATGGATACCATGATCGACGGGAGGTGAATGGCATGTGGATGGCTTGTTTGGCATAGCAAAAAGTCAGCCAAAATCGCTTCAAGTAAGTTTGGTTTGGAACCAGTCATCTCAATGATGAAGGATCAGATCTGGTGGTTTACTTGAATTTTAACTATTCCCAGAACAAGGTGCTGAAGATGAAATTTTAGAATGCAACTAAAAAAAACTTGGAGCTAGAAATTTCATTTTCTGGAAATGGACAGTTCAGTACAAACTTGAGGCACCTTAACTGATACCGAAATTGTAGAATGTGTGGCCTACACGGGTGACAAAAATACCACAGAAGATGCTCCAAAGAATTAGGAAAAAGTAACAGTGAAAATGCTGAACATGCAGTAAAAACATTGCACCATTTACTGCAGCGATCTCAGAAGATAGAGCCTGAAATATTTGCAGTTCTTGCTAGCAGGATTACAACTAGAAGGAAGCAAACGGGTCCGACGCCCCAGGCGCTGGACCAGAGCGGATACCAAAATGTATGCTTGCCCTGGCTGACCAAGCATGTAGTTGCGGCCCTCCTTGCTAGTATAGATGACATTCTGAAGGCTCAACAGCAAAAAATATGAATTAATACAAGCTTGCTTACGAATTATTTTAAATAAGGTATGTAAATGAAAATTGAATTTAAAAAAAAAATCAAACATATCTTCACGTATTTGCATATAAAGGGTGATATTGAACATATCTAACTTAACCAATAACTTCATTAGTATGTTGTAAAATTAAGAACTGAATTTTTAGTGTTTATCAATCAAAATTTTTGACATGTTTTTCCTTTTTTTTACGGGAAAAACACTATTCCTCGAAAAACTCTTTATCTTGAAACTTTCAGTTTCCAGATAGAGAGGTTTGACTATTATTTTATTACTTCGGTCGCTAGGTCTATCAATGAAAGCATCAAACTATTGTAAAACAAATTAAAACAATTGTTTGCAAGTTTTCTTTGTTTCTGAATAGAAGAGATAACACTCTCATTTACTCTTAATCACAAGGCACTAGATGTTGGTGATCAAATAAATGTATTTTCAAAATGGATGTGTGTGTTGCGGTTTCTTCTACCAGAATGGTTTTTGGAGTCTTTTTCATATTATCCTGAAGCAAGCTGGACAGTTGGGAGCTGGGCAAGCTGGGAGTTGTCAAGTCTTACTATTAAGCTGGACAGTGTTTAGAATAAAATCTGCTCTGCTTGGAGGCAACATAGATTCTTGTATTCTGGGAATTTAGACAGATTGGTAAAATAGTGTAAAAATGGGGGGGGGGGGAATGAACATACATTCGTGTCAATGAAAAGAGATGTTTCAGAGTTAAAAAAAATTTATGGAAACCTGAAGACAAAAGGGTAAATTTTTGTAGAAAAAGGTTTAAAATGACATAAAAATGAAGAGAGGACACATGTTTTCTTCCTCATGAAGAAGGACTTCTGGTAACCCTAGTTTAAATTTTGAGTGGCTCTTCCCTGAAACTATGGGATGCTGGGAAAACACTCCCCTCTTGTATCATGTGGAAATCAGGCCGTGCACACAGGACTGTTTTAAGAGTGCCATGGAGACCCCTACTTAGCTGAAAGTGCTTGACTACCATTTCACATACGTATTCTCAAAAATTAAACAATCAAAAATTTGTTATCATGAGGGAACTCCCTATACATCTGATGCCTTTGGGGAAGGGGGGGGGGTGTGGACCCATGCAATAACATGGCTATGTATACAGATGCAATTATCGCTAAAATATGTCAGTAATTTAATTTTAGGCAGCCATTAACAAATTTTTGATTTCCTTTCACTATATGTAATCTTTGACGAATCAATAAATTTTGGTTTTACCGGAGATGCCCTGTCCCCCACCCCTCGGGGGGGGGGGGGGGGCAAAGTGCTTGCGTTGCTTCTTGCGACCGAGCCTGGGTGTCTCGCGGTTTCTCCAGTTCTCCAGCCAATAACAAATAATTTTAAAAAAAATGGATTGTACTGAAGTCCCGAGATAAAGATTCACACAAATCTTTGTGAGAAAAATTCCTCAAGCAACATTTTTACATATATACAATAATCCGAAGTTAAAATATTCACCATTCGTGAATGACTACTCGGGGAGAGGCAAATCAAATAATAACTGTGTTAAAGGTGTTCCAATTCCCATTCAACAGATTTTATAGCTAATTATTCGAACACTTACAACAAACCGAATGAATATGTTTTGTCTTGGATCTCCAAAAAAAACCGAAACACTTTTGGCATCACACGTCATCCTTGCACAATATTTTTACAAATATATGCACATTATATACTATATATATACAAATGAAAAACAGTGATATATCTATGCATATCATTTTCAACATTTAACACCGAGGAACATAACACAGTATATATGTATATATATATTATGTTAATTAACCACAAACAATAAATTAAAAAAAAAGAGGAACAGATGCTACTTGAGCAAATGTGAATGCAGAGAGAAAGGAATGTGACTAGGACAATCTCTACGTTGGTCGCGCTTACATTTCCAATGTATAAGAGACAGAGTGCACAGTTTATATATAAACACTCTTTAGTTTGCCATTAGCGATGTTTCACATATATATGCTGTCGTAATTAAGTGATGTGCCATTGGCTGTTCAAAGCATGTGTGTGTGTGTGTTCCTCGAGATATACATTCAAGAAAAATTTGCTAATCTTCAAATACATTTCAGTTTTTAACCTATGTGTTGTTGTTTATAGGTGTTCCAATAAGTATAGTGATCAAAAAAAAGAAAAGTGCTTTGTTTTTTGTTAATGAGAGACCACCCCACCCGATTTCTATATAAGGTGATTCAAAACTTATGGTCAACGGAACATGAGTGAGCTTGTCTCGGGAGAAAAGAAAGTGGCAAATTTTCAGGGAAGCAAAAATATCCTGACAGTTATAGCCCTGGGGTGGGCAAACAGGTCAAATCCAGCCTTTACCACCCCACCATAAATTATCGAAGGCTTTTGTCGATTTTGAAATTACTTATTAATTTTTTTTAAATTTACATTTTTTTTCCTGTAAATTTTTAGTTTTCATCAATTTCATTTCTGTTTTGTTTGCGTACATTTTTGTAGATGAATTTCTTGTCATTTCTATACATTCTTCATGTTTACCGACCACAGCATTCAAATATGTATGATTATTGACTCTCAACCTGCCTAGAAGTACCAGTCTATCAATTTAATTATTGAGTCAAAATTATTGGAGATGGGAAGGAATACAGTTGTTGATTAAAATTAAAAATTAATCGTTCTCACTACATTTATCGAAGACCGTGTTTGGTAAGCTTGAATGTGCACAGGATGCCAACTGTTGCTAACACAAACACAAGCAATGTACGTACCAAATATTCGCATATGAAGGATATTGAAAATAATTTAAACTACTTTCAAACATGCCACATTAGCTAAAATGAGCTTCTCCCCCTACCACACACACATCCTGAAGCAGGACCCCTGTATGGTAAATTTACAGCATGAAAAAAAAAAACCCCACAAGAATTGTCTCTGCCCAGGGTCTAGAGCTCTGTCAGTCCACCCTCGTGGTGGGGGGGGGGGGGAGCATGAGCAAAGCATCCTTCTACAGCAGATCATCAACCTTCTATATGGTGTGGCTACCAAGCTTACTATTTGAACATTGTGTAGCTATTCTTGATCAGCTAATTTACAAAATGGATGGTGGAGAGGCACAACAGCGAGTGCTTGACCACTTGATGCATTGAAGACTCTTGTACTTTCATGCATTAGCTGGGGACATGCATTCCTTGCCAAAAAAATGTTTAGTAAGCTCTATTACAGCTCAACATTTGTACCACAAGTTAGGAATCGCCCTGTATATCACAATACAGAGTGAATAATCCCCAAAAACAAATGATTGCTTACTTGCTCATACAATTTTACCTCCATAAATTTTTCCATCCCAAATATTGGCCAGAAAATATTGTTTGAAAATTTTTTGTTAAGCATCAGCAGTGTCTCAAAATTTTCTATCATTTAGTCCTAATTAAATTAGTTATTGAGTACATTCACATACAAGCATTTCAGATTCACTTGACAACTGATTTGAAAAAAAAAAAGCTATTGACATACATTACGGTGAAAAGATTTTGAGCTCTTTGACTATCGTAAATGAGAAAATTATATTCTGCCAGATTCCTGGCAGAAGAAATATTGTGTTTACTCATTTACAATTGGCAAACAGCCTTCCTCTTCCTACATAAAACAATGGCTGCAAAAAAGCCTTGTACACATATTGACATACGTGTTATACATTAAATATAAACTATCCTATAAATAGAATAAATATGCATTGGTATCTGTTATCAGTGAATTCGTGCCGATTGATGTACATGTGAGAAAAATTCTATGCTATGTCATTTAATTTTAAAAATAAAAAAAAATGATCAAACATCACATTTTCTATGAAGTCAGTCATCTCAATATTGTTTGAATCATTTTTTTACCAAAAATATGGAAATGTTTGCGGTGATCTGTTCGTAGAAAAAAAAGCTCATCCCGATAATTAAAGATACTAAATTTATAACAGTAAAGAAGAAAGCTCTTAGAAATATGTGATGAGAATTTAAGTTGCTTTTAACGATTTCCCAAAATCAATGCAGCATCTTGTGATTCACATTCATCAAAACACTTTTTTTTTTGTATATACACAGGGATTGACCAACCAAAAAGGAAAACTGGGTACCAGTAAAATTTTTTTAAAAGCCAAAATTTTTTCACTTTTTTGGGATTTCCTGATTATAAATCAAATCATTTTTATCATCCTCAGAAATTTAAGCTTAGAAAATTGTTGGCCCAAATTTTCAATTTTTGTCACTATGGCAACAAAGATTTGTCAACTAAGGTTGTTTTTTTTTGCTGTACATATACAACCTGTTATCAAATACACAAAACCCAGTTTTTTTCAAATGAAATAAATGGAAAAGCAATACAAAAAAAATTGCTTCATGCAAAAAAGACACACAATATAATGTTTTTTTACATTCCCATACGTTTCACTTAAAAAAAGTATCCTTCAGAAGTGCGATGGTGCGACATATCCATAGAAATTGTTTTACAATTCATGTAGAAATATCATAGCTATTTATTAGCATGAAGGGATTAGATTCCTTTGCTTACATTGCCAAATATCATTGAGTGAATAATTTACAAATTTCAGTTACTTTACTGACCATATTTTATTTTAATTTACTTTGTTTTTTGCTAAAATACATTAGTAGATTTCAAGTATGTATAACTAGATATAAAATATTCAATTTTCAACGTCTCTTGTATTCATTTGCTAAGCCCAAAATGTTAAGACTCTTTACTCAAAAAAGTTAGGGAGGGGAGAAATAGAAATGGATTTTGATCAGATGTCAAGGATTTCGCAGCATCTAATCACCACACACACACACAGAGACCACTCGTCATCTTTCAAAACATAACCAAACTTAAGAAACCGCAGTATCATTTTACCAAAGTGAAACCTCCACAAGAAATTCATATTCTATAGTCTGCCTTCCTTCATGGGGGCCAGTTTCTTGGAATGAACAATAGACTCCACAGATAAAATTACCTTCATTACATGACTACCTCTGCAGTCTATTTGTGGATACTTCCATTAATAAGGGTTGTGTAGGTGGGTGGGGGATAATTATCCATCTGAGAAACAGAAAAACCGAATAAATAATCTATAGCACACAATTGTTTCTGAACACGTGAAAAAATTCAAAAAGTTCAGGTCTTGTCGAAACTTTTAGCAAACAGAGTAACGAAATAATCAAATCAGAGCGCAAAATAATGCAGATACAGTAAAGAGTTTGATATACCCCATATAACTGATCCCAGATAATATAGGACAAGACAGTATCAGGGCGAGGAATCGAACAATGTTTCCAGTAAAGAAAACACAGAAACATCTGCCAAATCAACCTTCAGTTGTATAGGTCTCGGACTGAATCCCAGCTAGGACTTCAAATTATACATCCGTCTATTAGTTCATCAAATTGCATATAATGACAGTTTATGACTAAAGTTTCAAATAATTTTTGAAAGAAAGGAAACAACTACATCAACAAACACTTATTGGAAATGTTAACTTTTTATGCCATTGTTGAAAATGAAATTTTTATTCTGTTTTGTTGATCATAATCAAACTACCTAAATTTTCGGTCACCCTCTATAGATGATCTAAACAGAATGTCATATGGTCTTCTTAAGGAGGTTCCACTGTAATCAATGTTTAGTGAATGAGGTGACGATAATTACAGCATTGGTGATTACAAAGCTGTTTCTATATATATTAACATAAAAGGATAGTTTTTCCACTCATGGTATGTATTCAGATAATTATTTCACCTATAATTAGATTTAACCAGAATATTTCATTAAAGCAAGCTGAGCAAAACCTAAAGTAAAGTTGGAGGGCAAACAATGTAAAGTTAGTTTTACAAAGATCGAAAAGATAATTTTAAATGTTCGATTTATATACACCGTTCTTTTCCCCCGCTGATCACACACATAGCTTGTTACTAAATCTGATAAGAACAAAATGAACATCTCTACCATATCTTAACACAAGTAATACCTTTTAACAGCATTCCAATACACACATGAGCAGAAAAGAACCTGGGTAGAGCTGTATATATTACTGTATATTTCAATTATCATATATTCTACTGCTTCTGACGAAGCTACTCCCAATTTTCAGCATACAAAGTTGAGTTCTGATATTGATATTTTTGCATGCAAACTCCTACTTCATACCTCAAAATAATTCATATATGTATATACTCATTTATGTACATAAAAAATGTTCAATATAAATATACAACTGTGTTTATATTATATATATATATTTTTTTGCAGTAAACACTTGATCCCACGACAATACAATTACAATAGAGACATTCTGCTGGTTTTTCGGTAGCGACAACATTGACGGTTACAAGAAAGACTATTAAAACATATTAATGGTAATCTAAGAAAATGAAAGACATTGGTGTATATATATGTGTATTTATACATTCTCTAGATAAGAATTGTTTGTATTAAATGAACCGAATACACAAAATTAGAAGAAAAACACGCACAAAGGGGAAAAAATATGAACGTACACTGTCCAGTAATAACACATCAAACATTAGTTTTTTGTTAGATGAAACAGTCGTGTTAGATCAACGTTCTTCTTCCTCTTTGATTTGAGCTGCCTAAGAGTTAAGCAAAACTTGGTTTAATTTTATTTGCATATTCACTTATGCTCCAATGTAGAGTAAAAAGATGGCCATGTTGCCCTCAAATAGCTCAACAAGTGTGTTAGCTGTGTTGTGTGTGTTGTATACATATACACAATCTATTTGCACAAAATAAGAACTTAAACAAAAAATAAATAAATCGCCTATCTCATCTTATGTCTTTGTACTGTTGCTCTTTGATGAGATGTTCTGTCTTAGGTCGAAATTCTGCCCGGAAAGAGGAAAGGATGTAGTTCTCTTTGCAGATCTGCGTTGCCGCATGGCTGTGATTGCAGGGCTCTGACCTGGAAGGCCAAAACAACCTCTAGACATAACCATTCGTGCATTGCCTTGTGCTGGTCTACAGGCACCAGGAGATTTGAGGTCAGCGAGATGGGCAGCATAGCCTTCACTAAGTATCTAGAACAAACAGAACTCTATTTCAGTATACCTTTTTGCCAGGAAAACAGTTTCCTCAATTCCAGTATTGTTTATTTGTACACAGCTCTAGTGAGCATGGATGCACTTATACCGGGCATAGAAAAACACACACAAAGCATGTAAAAATTCATGTAAAGAATATGCAGTTAGATACAATTTAAAACACTAAAAAAGTTAAAAATACTGAAAATAAATTGAAAGAGTTTAAAATATCCAATTTAATAAGGAAACACTATACATATGGAGCCAAGTCAGAATCTTCAACTGTGGAAGAAAAACATGGATATATGGTACATATGAGGCTTAATGGTAAAGTTTCCCAGATTCATGTGGCATAAGCATCTATACCCATGAAAAAAAACTCTTCTGGCCTTGGTATTCTTATTTGGAAGTGATGCCTACTTGGGTTGGCTCGTCTGTTCATGATCTCGAAGAATGGTTCTCTTGATAGTAGATAAACCATTTAGTGAACAAGTACGTAGCACATCTTTAGATTTCCAATGATTCTGCACCATTAAAGAAAGAGTGGAGTCCCGGAAATACTAGCCTCTTGCAATAACACAAGTCACTCATGCCAGCTATGCATTTGAAGAACATCCAAGGCTTTTCAAGGAGTTTCGTGTGCTTAAAATTTTGTAAACGGTCTATACTTGTGTGAACAGCACTCCAGTCAGGTGAGCATATGTACAGAAAGCATATGACAACACATCGCATTCGCAGTATGTAATATATAACATTTCATTCTATATAAGTTTTCTACAACACTTGCACTGTATCAATTTAATTATGCTAACATAATAAAATTGCGACAATCAACATTAACACATGCTATGACTTACATCAGTGTTTCCCAAAGTGGGCAATATTGTCCTCTGGTGGGCGATGGCATGGTCCGGGGGCAATAGAAGCTACAGATTTAACATAGGATTCTATGGGCCCACTTGAGTTGGGGGCGATGAGAGAAAAAAATTTTCTGATGAAGGGGGTGATGGAACAAAAATTTTTGAAAACTATGACTTACATGCTTTTCTATGTCAATGGGACAATTATCTAGTATTGTTAATACCACCCGAGGAAACTTAAGTAATAAATCAAACTGTGTACCTTTGCCATGGTATGCTGCTTCTTAGATGCTTTACCAACCACATATATCTGCTCAGGCTTAAGTCCTAGAGTACTGTACACAGATATATCCTTGCCCGACCCATAACCAGAATGAATGATAATGTCGGCCTGTGAAAGAATAAAATATGAACTTTCTGAAAAGATTCTAAGATTATTGGAATTTTTAATTCGTAAGGCCAATGCAAATTTGAATCTTTATACACACTCTAGTATGCAGATTTAAATCAGCTTAATTTTTAAGAAAAAAAATCATTGATTTAAATCAAAAAATTTAAATTTCTTTTTCTCTTTACATAACGTCAATGATATTGATGTAAACTAGTATGGTATGCATGTTATGGATATGTGGTAAAGTTCTTAATTAAAAGTAGTATAGAAGATCTTTGGAAAAAAGTACAGAAAAATATAGAGGGCTAAACTTAGCACGTAGCTAAACTGCACTAAGTATTCTCAAGGTATTATGATGGGGCACTTGGGTTCCCTTGATAAAAAGAAAACAAATTATTTTTTGTATAAAGCCTTGAATTCTATGCTCTAATTGCCAATTCAAAATATGTTGTACCAACATATCAAACAACCCTTAGACTTTGGACTTTTTCACTTTTCATATTAAAATTTTGAGTTCGCTCTTTTTTTTTTTTGCCAAAACTCATTAAATCTGTGAAAGAATAAAAATGTGTAAATTATTAAGCAACATCATGCAAATTGGAAACACATAGTAATAAATGCATCCATCAATTGCGGAAGAAAAAATCTTGTCAATATAGAATATGTTTTTATTTAGTTGATGCTAAATGGCCCTTTGGATATACATAGAGTGAATCAAGAAACCTGCACCAGTGTGATACTGAGTTGTTACCCGGCATTTCACTTTAATGGGGGTGGAGGAAAAACCCCAATGAATAAAAGCACTTTTTCTACACGAAAAATGCTAATCTAAAAAGTTAATGCGAGATCAATGACTTTTCATGTTACATAAACAGATTTTTGGTGTTCATATATTTTGCTTATAGTTTGCTTGTTTATTGCTCGTTAATCAGTTTATTCATTAATTGCTGAATAAAATTTGAGATTAAGTGAAAAAAATGGGTATGTCATTCTTAATGATTAACAAGATTTGCTTTAATTAATAAGCAGTCTGTTAGTCAAAATCAAAAAAAAAGTCTGATTTAAACTTTAAAAAAAATCATGATTTTTTCATACCCTGCTCTAATGCCAAGCATCTTTGTGAGTAATGTGAAGTTAGGGACATAGCCCATATTTATATGTTAAGCTAGTTTACAGAGCTTATTTGCAATTGGGTGGTTGATTATAAGTAAAAAAATTACATGAATGCAGGTTTTGAAGATTGCCATATTGAACAATTGTGAAATGCAACATTATAATGATCAGCCACTTGTACCAAATGGTAAACAAGTAATTATGTTTTAAAATTACTCCTAAATTCTAAAAAATTTATTAATATGGCGGACTCTTGCTAATCTGGCACATATCGGAACAGGATCTGCCGGATTATTGAAATTGCCGGATTACTGGAAGTCAATTGGAAAAGCCCATTTAAATAATATAAGCTTCTACACACAGACGTGCAGAGACATTTTCTTCTATGCTCATAGAAAACCCGTCTAAAAAATGGTGAACTATTAGACAGGCTGGATTAACGCATGGCCTTGAGAGTCGACTCTAATTCCAACAAAATGTTAAATAATTCATTCTAAAATGATATATTTTCAAGTGAAAATTGAATTTCCTTTTTGCACGTTTCTTTCAATAACCAATAATTAATGATGGTGAGAAACTTACATTAGCCTGTAACTGACGTAAATATTCTGCTTTATGTCTCAGTGGATCAGTGGACAGACCATCAGCAAAATAAACTAATCCTACAGGAAAATTGTGCTGAGAAAGCCATGACATGACCCTTCTTTGTTGTATATCAGGACGCCCAGTAATGTATATGATAAGATATCCAAGCTCTTGCCAGTGCCTGAGGTGGAACACAAAACATATATATCAACATATTTTCACAAGACAAAATCGCTTCTACTATTGTTGCAAGCATTCTAACCTCACCCTCTAGCAGCAACAGTGTGACCCCATAGCTAATTTGTTTGGAAACTGCCAGATGGTCATAATAAAAGGGCCACTGAGTGTAAAACTTGATGTTAAATTTCCGATGCTCACCTCACTACATCTACTGCCCCAGCTCTAACTTTCGGGTCTCTGCCAGATACAGATACACTAGCTGTGAATGATCCGTCTATGCTGAATACAATACATTCTGTTTTAGGAGGTATAATAGCAAGGAAGAAGTCTAGCGAAGTGTGGTCACCTCTGGAATAAAAGCAAAAACATGAAAATTGTAAGAATTTAATATCTCATGCAAATAATGTTGGGGGGTGGGGGGGGGGAAACAATGTCATTTTTATTCCTTACTTACCTAACAACCATCTTGACAGGAAACATGCCATAACCTAAAGTTTTCTCCTTAGGTACAGTATATGATAGCCGCCCATTCTTATCAGTGACTTCAGTCCCAAAAGGAATCCATTCACCAGAACGTAGGTCTTTCATTATATGAATGTCTACCTAAGGTGTTTGTAAATGAGTATACAAAAATTTGTTTATTTTTCCCATGCCAGAGAATGGGGGAAGGAAGGCACACACAAGTCTATGGCATTATACAGTGGAAACTCTTGATAACAGACACCATAGGACAGAAATTTTCATCCACTAACAGTGTGTTCATTGATACATAGCAAAATACATTGAGGTCCTGTTCCACAGACAAAAAAAATGTGTCTGTTATAACAGGGAGCATCTGTCAAAGTTCCCACCATCACAGGTACAATATATTATACTTGAATAAAAATAGCTATAATATTGTATATTACTGATCTATTTTCAAAAGCAGTTTTTGTCCTATGCTGAATCTTAGGAATTATGACCATGGTGAAAAAGGCAATGTTCAACATTTTTGCACTTACAGACTAGCAGAAATATAAGAAATAATTTACGGACTTCCTGATAGCAAGGACAGGAATAAAAATTGATATGGAGGGGATATTTTATTTCTTAAATCTATTCAATTACTTATTAGGTTATAAAGCAGCTACATAAATTGTGCAAAATGTTTCGCAAACTGGCAGGAAATTCCTGCGGACCAGTACCAACTGCAGACCAGCAGTTCAAGAAAATTGTTCTTAGGGTATTTTTCTTCATCTTTTCCACCCATTTTTTGGAACTTTTTTTTATTCTGATAATCCTACACAGAGCTTAACCAGGACACTGAGTAAGATTTGCTATTATTAAATTGACATTTCTGAATATATTCATACCAAGCAAAGGCTAGAGTCCAGTCAGCCTTTTCCTCCAGTGGAAGTTAATATAACACTAATATAATTTTAAAGTTTTTACAAGAGATCTGTGTGATCTATCTAGAGAAATGTTAGAGTTAGTAAACATCCATGCCTGAAGCAAGATTTGAAACCAGACCTGCATAGCCAAAGACTAGCGTGTTAACAGTCTGACTGCTAGCTGGCATCTACAGGTAGTTCTGGATTCTAAAAGTAGTCACACTCACAGCCTCCATCATTTTTTTAAAAATATATGAAGAAATGAGATGGCCATTTCTTTTTTGTCAAAGCTCTCTGTGGCCTATTTAACATGTCATGGCTACCCTATCACTTGATTTTCTACTCATGTTATTTCTCAGAATATCCCAAGGTTGCCAGGAAAACCATGTATGGTCCAGGTTAAGAACTATTGTTCTACAAAAACACTCACACTACTGCTAGCATAGGTGTATGTAGGATTTTCTAAAGGTTGGAGTGTTCATTTTTCCTTTTAAGGAAGCGGTTTTCTTCTTGTCTTTTACTGCAAAAAACAGTATAATCTCAGCTTAGGGAAGATTTTTTACTAGGAGCCTGTGTGGTTTACTCATAGCCACTGGCATATGCAAGAGAACATTCTTTTGAGGAATTCCTGATGAATTGGTACAAGCCTAGAAAGCACAGGGTGTATATGTGCATTCTTAATGTATACTATATGAGGTCCAAGATCAAGGTCCATTCCTTACGAACACTTTTATGAAGCGTTTCTATGAAACAAACATGTACTCATCTCTTTTCCGAATCATCAGGTTTTGGAGACCATACTTACAGAGGGACATTGACTTGGTTGAGGGGGATGCAGAGAAGAGCTACGCATGCTCTTGATAGCACACAGGGCTCGAGTTATGAAGAAAGTTGTTTTGAAAATATTTACATCGGAAGAGCACAGATGTTGGGAAGATATGATTCAAGTGTTTAAAATTTTCAACAGGATGGATAAAATGGACCATGAGTTATTAATACACCATCAATCAACCGCTTCACAAAGGAGACATCAGTATCGATTGGTAAGAGACAATTCTAGGTTATGTCACAGAGTTATTTCTCTAATAAGGTTGTGAATAAATGGAATAGCTTACCTCCAGGGGTCGTGAACTCTAAGACAATTGACATCTTTAAAAAGAAATACGACAAACATATTGGGATAAATCAAGAAGCTATTCATACTTAGATGAGACAACCATAATTCTTTATGGGCAGTATATTTATATTTTATCATAATCATTGGATTTTTATTGTTCTTATTAGGTTGCTGCAAATTAGATATAGTTTAGATATGTATTCAACATTTATATTTTTTATTGGTATATTTTTTCAGCCACCTCATTTGGCATTTTGTCAGTTGTGGCATTTGTATTTCAAAAATAAATTCTGAAATATACTATAGCATTTTCTTATTTTACAATTTGTCACAATATTCACTTTTATAAATAGTTCATTTTTAATGACAAACATTGGGGGTTTTTCCCTCAGAATAATTGTACTGCTATTGTACAGACACAAATATTAGTCAATCAAGACTAAATGAACCAAAAACCAATTTAAAGATTAAAAATGTTTTTTTACCTTTTCTCCAGTGAGAGCAACCATGTCCAGTGGCCCATACATGAAGCGAGCACTTAGAATTTGGGCTGCCCCTTCCCTGACTATCACATCATTAGCTCTATGATTAGCAGTGACATTCTACATAATATAAAAAGAAATGTTATTAACATTTATAATCAAAGCAGAATCATATTTTATGAATAAAAATACTACAATGTTATATTAATCAGTCATTTGCAGAATGCAATGGAACTCCAGTTCATGAGATTTGTAAGAGAAGCAAATATTGACTATGAGCAAAAAATTTTGCATTTTGCTTATGTAATCAGAATTGAACCAATGGTTCTTTGCTTTTACCCACATGTACTGTGGGATTAAGCATTATCTCTAGCAAAGTGAACAAAATTACCCTAATACAATTGAAAGCCGAAGTAGATGAACCCAAAATTGCAAAAGAACCACGGCTATACGCGTTTCGCAACTATATGAAGTTCTTTAATCAGTAGCAGAAAAACTCCTTACAGTGGGATGTACTCACTGATGTAGACGAAAAAGTCGACAAAATTCATTTTGAATTAGACTCTTTCGTCTACAACAGTGAGTAACTCCCGCTATAAGGAGTTTTTCTTCTTTGTTTCTGCTACTGATGAAGGAACTTCATATAGTTCCAAAACGCCTATAACCGTGGTTCTTTTGCAATTTTGGGTTCATCTATGTTGTCTTTCAATTGCATTATCTAACCCAAAAGGTAATTCATTTCTAAACCTTACCCTTCCAAGAGTTTGAGGAAAAAACACCCACATCATCTTAGGCATACACAGGATTTTCTTCATGGATGGGGTGGGGATGCTTCAATTTCCTTTTTATTCTGAAGGTCTGAAGGTGGGGGGGGGGGGGAGGGGTATAATTCCAAACCCCTTTGCATACACCAATGCCCATCGTGTACTGATCAAGATCATAGATGAAACCTAGAATTGGGTTATCAAGAAAACCATCTATTTTTGAAGAAAAGTGAGGGGTAATTGTATTACTGAATGCAACTTTGAGGGGTTAGCTCACAAACACGAGTCACCAGTTGCCATGGGACCAGATTGTGTCCTTGGGTAAGACCATTGGGCCGAAGGTGAATGAGAACATTCAAGAAATAGCGGAGGAACAGACAAACTGATGGATCTCCATTGCTTGATTCATTGGATCACGCAATGTATCCAACTCCACTGAATCGTTGTTAAACATAATGATCTTTTAATGGATGGACAAACTCTGGGACTCTCATGTCATTGAAGGTTTTCATTCTTTCTGTGTATGCATCTTCTCTTTTTTTCAATGTTTCATCTTGTTTTGTCATTCAATTCAGTGCCAAGTAACTGCAGGAAGAAATTTCTTTACAGAAGGTGAGAAGAGGCCCCCCAAAAAAACTCGTTAAAACGACCTTGGCTGAATGGAATTTTTAGTCTAACTCTTATCAAATAGATAGAATGACTGTCATTAAATTTAATTAATGTCATTAATAAAGGACTATAAAAAAACATGCTTAAAAGTGGACTCTGGTCATCCAAATATGTCTTGGTCCTAATTAATTCAGATTATCTGACCTTCATGATGTGCGTGTGTGTGTGCGACTTACCTTAAGTTTCACAGATGTACGCTTCTTCAGCCATTTTTCCCTTGGCTGTGTTGGAATGAAATTGTTATTTTCTTTTTCTGCTGACCCTTCCATACCCAAACCATCTGATCTCACAAGCTAAAAATAAAAAAAGAGCAAAATATCGGCAAAAAATTTCTTGTAAATGTAAAAATTTGACTGACATTGTGAGCATCTTAGGAAGTTTATGAGTCACAGAATAAGTAGGCCTTGAAACATATAAACAAATTGAAAAATTTGGGACAGCACAGCTCCAAAAATTAGTCTAATATATATATGAAGTTATATATATATATCCTGCTCATAAACATTCTAAAACCTAATTTCTCCAATAAATATATAATGAAAAACTCAATGCTGCTCAAGGGACCAGAGAAAAACATTGGTACATAAGATTTATAGTTGATTTATAACACCACAATTAAAATTGTGCAGGAACAGGAGAAAAGTATCATTATATAGGCTATTATCATTTCAGAGGATATCAATAGACTGGATTTTTAATGTATTCATTCAAGTATATTTTTTTAATTTTCAAAATAAAATTCACGCCTCAACAAGCAGCCTGGCAAGGTGGCTACAAGCAATGAACAAACATCCTTCTCACCAAAAAAAAATATGCACAACAGAGAAACACTAAAATATTTTAACCAGCATGAAATTATGTGCATTATCATAAGTAAATAAAAAAAATTGGCCAAGACAATATATAAAGCTAGATGACATTACAAAAAGTAGAAGAAAAAATACAGACCTGCCTAAGAATGAAGGCAATAACATCCGACGATTCCCAGTAACTGGCATGGAAAAGATGAGGCAAGGCATTTGTAGGAAAATTGGCTAAACCTTCAGGACAATACAGTGCATAATCTAACCTCTTAGTTCCCCACCATTTTTGGGTAACTGAAAGAAAAAGGACCATCAAATTAAGTCAGGAAAAACAAGTTTTTCAAATTCAAAATAATGTTTACTCGAGATTTTCATTGCATTGAAGAGAATCTTGTATTGAATAGGGGGACATATTTCATTAATGAATAATTGAAGACCATTATTAATACAAAAACAAATCATAAGGTACACATCACAAGTTCGGTTAAACCGTTATGCTTTTGCGTGACTTGGCACTGGTAACTCATAAATCTACTCAAGCACATGTCTGACTTGGGTGCATTCAAAATGTGATACAAAATATTGGTTCGAACTACAGATTTCTTGATTTACACACTAGTTACAGAAAATTCATTATTTATGTGATGATGGGCACAATTAATATCCCCACAATACAAGCAGTTTGAACCACACAGGTTAATAAATTTATACAAATTTATTGGTTCTCTGAGAGCTGTGGAGGTGAGAGTGGCAGATTTCTATTGATCACCAGCATCATAACACACCAGGTAACAATGCCTGGCAAACAATCCTTTGATCTCTTCTATTAATGATCCAGCTGGTCCTATCTTATGGGGGTATCATTGTGTGTTTACTACAACAGACACCCTTAGAGCATATATGATCAGCATAACCCAAGCAAAGGCTTTTCTGGTACACTTTCCAATCTGATGGTAAGAATCCTCTCAGAAATTAATCAATGCATTTAGTAAGCATACAAACCACTCTATACTTTTCTCAGTCAACCAATGCATAGTCATTGACCAGAGGCTAGTTAAAAAGGCTGCCAGTGCTTGAGCATGTAGTGTCTCTAAGCCAACATTGCTGCATGGTGATGGAGCTTGAATATCTCTAGGCATCAAAAATGTTTCTGTACAACATGTGGTTTACCATACAATCATAAACATATGCATACAGACTCCAGCTATTCAAGTAGTTTTCTTTTTTGTTGTGCATTTCTTTCTTTGTGCACAAATTTCATTGTCCATAAGTGTTTACATAAGTCTTGAAAACATACCAAGTTTATTTCTATTTGAGTTACATCTAATGTGGACATAATTTAATCATGTGCTGCCAGGGACATAGCCACTGAGCATATCCTTGATGTCTGTGAATAAGTATGTTTAGCTCACTGATACAAGTATTAAAAAAAGGCTTACACAAAAGCTTGTACACATTGGTTTTTCTATCCAATCTCTTGGGAACGTAAGTGTATAAACATTGTGCATTTTTTTCAACACAAACTTTGGAAAACTTGAGCATCAAGGGAATCAAGCTATGTTATACACTGAAGAGCCAAAAAAACTGGTACACCTGCCTAATATCGTGTAGGGCCCCCCACGAGCCCGCAGAAGTGCCGCAACACGACGTGGCATGGACTCGACTAATGTCTGAAGTAGTGCTGGAGGTAATTGACACCATGAATCCTGCAGGGCTGTCCATAAATCCGTAGGAGTAAGAGGGGTGGAGATCTCTTCTGAACAGCACGTTGCAAGGCATCCCAGATATGCTTAATAATGTTCATGTCTAGGGATTTAGGTGGCCAGCGGAAGTGTCTAAAGTCAGAAGAGTGTTCCTGGAGCCACTTTGTAGCAATTCTGGACGTGGGGGGTGTCGCATTGTCCTGTTGAAATTGTCCAAGTCCGTCGGAATGCACAATGGACATGAATGGGTGCAGGTGATCAGACAGGATGCTTACGTACCTGTCACCTGTCAGAGTCGTATCAGGGGTCCCATATCAACTGCACACGCCCCCATACCATCACAGAGCCTCCACCAGCTTGAACAGTATCCTGTTGACATGTAGGGTCCATGGATTCATGAGGTTGTCTCCATACCCGTACACGTCCATCAGCTCGAAGCAATTGGAACCGAGACTCGTCAGACCAGGCAACGTGTTTCCAGTCCTCAACAGTCCAATGTTGGTGTTGTCGGGCCCAGGCGAGGCGTTAAGTTTTGTGTCGTGCAGTTATCAAGGGTACACAAGTGGGCCTTCGGCTCCGAAAGCCCATATCGATGTTACGTTGAATGGTTCGCACGCTGACACTTGTTGATGGCCCAGCATTGAAATCTGCAGCAATTTGCGGAAGGGTTGCATGTCTGTCACGTTTAATGATTCTCGCCAGTCGTCGTTGGTCCCGTTCTTGCATGATCTTTTTCCGGCCACAGCGATGTCGTAGATTTAATTTTTTACCGGATTCCCGATATTCACGGTACACTCGTGAAATGGTCGTACGTGAAAATCCAAATTTCATCGCTACCTCGGAGATGCTATGTCCCATCTCTCGTGCGCCGACTATAACACCACGTTCAAACTCACTTAAATCTCGATAACCTGCCATAGTAGCAGCAGTAACCGATCTAACAACTATGGCAGACACTTGTTGCATTATATATTGCCGACAGCAGCGCCGTACCCTGATGGGTTCTATATCTCTTTATTTGCATACGCATGCCTGTGCCAGTTTTTTTGGCTCTTCAGTTTATAAGCAGTGTTTAAGAAAAAGAAATATTCACATGCAAAGCAAAATAATAATAAAATGATCATTATGATATACATCGTTATATATTAGTTTTTTAAACTAAAATGTCAATTTACTTGATGTGACTGTAGCAATAGGAACCATTTCAGTCAGGCCAGACATCGTGCTAGTGATACTTGCTTCACTTGTACGCCTGCCCATGATAGTGTAAGGGCCACTATTAGTCAATGGGTTACTATCCAGAAACAAGTGTGGATATGTTTGGATATACTCCACTGCGCAAAAAAATATAAAAATTATACATAAAATTCCAGGCAATGAAACATTGGGGGGGGGGGAGGGAAATACTGGATAGATCTTTGAAAATTTTAATGATGTACTCAATATTAATTGAACCATTAAAGAGTGAATAGATTGTTGAAAATACACTTTTTCAAAAGTTTAAAATTAGATAACTAACTTTAAACAAAAACAAGGTGTACAATGAAACAAAGTGAAATAAATGCATACAAAATATATGAGAATGTTATTATTGTAAATAAATGTCACTAGAAACTGTTTTAATACTGACACAAATGAATAGGTTGTCCATCACCGAGTGGATATTTCTGGTACCTTGGCACATTAATTGGAGAAAGCTGGGAGAAACGTGCACTCAATAATGGTTCAATGCGAGAAGCACATGGGTTTGTTGGGTGAAACAAATTGTAGACTTGACTGCATGCTGGCCGTGGAGGTGGTGCTGAAGAAAACAAAAATGTTCATGCAAAATTCATATTTATTCTTATTTTATGAATATACTCAATTTAAATATATGAGGAAAATTATTTTATTCTGAGAGTTCCACAATAAGAACAGCACTGATGAAAACATTGCAATAAATCTACAAAACATGCATTGTAGAGTCAATTTTTCTTTATATATTGTGAAAGTTGGTAGTAAAAGCAATTGCACACATGAGCAGTACAGGACAGTAGTATATCTACACAGTAGTAGATATTAAAACTGAAACTTTCTATTCCATAAGAAAACTTCTTGAAACCTAATTGTTTCAAAGTAAAGAAATTTACTATGCATTACCCATTTGCTTTCACAAATATAATTGTGAAAAGGGTTGATATAGAAGCAAAGCATTTTAACATGAAAGAAAGTAACTTCCAGTTATTAACATAAAATTTTTAATGCCTAGCGAAGATTTCTAATCATCTGTAACAAAAAAAGGAGGGGGGACATACCATTCTTTTCATCAAATGCGAGCATCTTTCTATAAGCAAGAATAGTTCCTAACGGAGAGCCAAACATGAAGAAATCAGAAACTTCAAATTCAAGCTTATGGGATGAACTGTGGTCACTAGATGCTGCACTATGTCGGCGTGTGTTTGGAGCTGATAATAGACGACTCGTCCTGTGAAAAAAAAAATTTATGCGAATATTTTGAAAATTTCATTCTATGAGAAAATAGGCCAGATATACCAAATATCTCCTTACAGTGTTAAATCTGCACTCGGAGGTTCAGATTCTTGTGGGTGGGAATACGATTTCCTGTAAATGCGAGAGGAATTATTTCCAGAAGTTGGTTTTATCCCTTCCGTGGAATCCTCTGGTTCTTTCCCTGCACTATTATCACTTACTGAGATGAGTGGATTTGGACGAGGCGAAACGTTGTGAGTAGAATCCTGCTGTGATTGTGCAGAATCATCATAAATGCTTGTTTCACTTCCATAGCGACTACTGTACATAGGGTGACAACAGAGGGCATCATAAGCTAAGAGAGAACCCACACTGTCTCCAATAAAGACAACCTGGAATTAAAAATGTATGAAAAACTTAAGTATCCTTCACTTCTTGTAAACATATACAATCCCTGAATATAAATTTAAAAAAAAATCTCCATACATATATATTTTAATGATGCCAAATTAAAATTTCATACAAATAAATAAATCCATCATCTGTTTGCTATGATTTCATTTTCTTTAAACTAATCGTAATGTGAACATTAACACAATTTACAGTTTTGCTATGTCACAGTCATGTTAAATCACCAACCTGCCCACTGAAGCCAGATCCTTCTTCTGACATTAAAAACTCTTTGTAAGCCTGATTTGCAGAATTGATAACAGAATGCACATTTTCTTGGTACTCTGGTGAAGCAATTGCAAATAAAGGTAAAGCTCCGAGTGGAATAGAATCATATGAACGGCAAACAACGTCTACAGCTGATGGTGAAGATTGGAAACTGTATGGGCTCAAGCTATACAGAGAAGAAAAAAATTACAATTATATCAAGTATTTTGATGGCATATTTTGACAATCATACAAAATAAAATCATTAAATGACCACCATTTATAATTTCAAATCAAATAGCGCACATATCAATACCTTCAATATTTTATTTACGTCTTTTATTGACAAATCCAGTTAAATTTATACTGATTATTCTTTTCATTGGAAGTCAGAATTTTATGTACCTAGGAATACATGAAACGGAAAATTTCACCTGAATTTCAAACCTAAAGTCTAGTTTTATTTTATATTGATGATTTCTATTAATTTATTTTGAAACCCAAGTCATTCCACATACTAAGCTAATCTGATTAGAACCCACAGTATAAAGTCAACTGAAATATTTTATTTGCTTATTTTTTGAGCCCAAATATAAGCCTAACTATGCATCTAGAGTTTGTTGCAACAACCATTCAACAACCAGGAGGTTTGATTTATTACCATGCCTTCAATGTAAGTCAATGCAATTGAAAAAAACTAAAAGTAAAAACTTTTAATAAATCGCCTACAAGTATTTATCGTTGTCTATACATTTTTCCACTTACTTGGAAAGAATAGCTAAAGCGTCAGCACAAATAGAAGGGCATGAAACAAGGCGGATGGCTAGATGACCCAACAAAGCTGGGTAATGCTGACGCAAAACTGATTCAAAGGCACTGCGGAAAGTATTTGCATCTGCTTTCTTGCTCATTGTGGGTTCAGCTCCAGAATCTAAGACGCTGCCAGAGTGAAGCACTAGGGCCAAAACAGTTGTCTTGCAAGGCTGATGAGCGGGAGAAGCAGTCGGCGTGGGAGGCAGTGAAGCCTCCAGGCTCCCTTGACCACTACCAGAAACTAAGTGTGGAGGATGGATGGCATGCTCTGCTTGTGTTTTCTTTATGAAGCCGGATGAGAAAATGCTGTCTGCATAATAAAAACACACAGCATGAAAATGTATAAAAAATAAGGGAATCATGTATTCATTTCTGGAATGTACAAATACATAAATGAAAATGCAAAGACTAACCAGGCAAAATGGCTAAACCTACAAAGTGGCTGAAGTGTGGAAAAAAGCCCAATAGCTGCATGACTTTTATGCCCATATACAGAAAGTTCAGATCCCAAAAAATATAATGTAACTATCAAAAAAAAAAAAAAAAAGATTGCTAATAAAACATGATTGTTCCAAAAACAGATTATTCCCTCCCCCCACTATTGACATTTTTTTTTTCTAAAAAACCATACGTCAATATGTACACCAATATAATGAATAAGTGCCTGAATATATATATATGCACCTTCACAAGGCTCTGGTTCTGAAGAATCTTGTGCACTTTGATCTTTCTCTTCATCATCAGGTATCAAGTCCACTGAACTCCACCTCACCAGATTTAATGCTCCCAACACATTTTCTGCAAAACAATGTAAAAATTTTACTGTAGGAAACCATGAAGATGCATTATTACTTGCAGCTTCAGTTTTAATAGACTGCAGGTAGGGCCAGAGTTGGGGAGGGGAGCCCAACTGCACTGAGTGGCAAAATCAAGAGGAAAGCAGATTTCAGGCAGGAACAAAAACACTTATAAAATTACCACATTTTAAAGTGAAAGGGGGTGGCAAATCACATGTACATTCCCACCCCCACAGACATCTAAAAAATCCTAATTATGGCCCTTAATCACAGGTATAATTAGCATTTGTTGAATCAAACTTATGGTTTGTACAAAGAGCTCTGCATCGCTGCATATCAAACTGTGAGTGTTAACTTTGAATGCCAAAAACCTGGAATTATGCTTCAAACATAAAACAGTCAGGACCTGTTCCTCATAAGTTTGACCTTGGACAAACATGAATTTTTGGGGCTCCGTTTTATACAGAATTCTTTAAGGTATTGCTACAGAGTATTACAGGGAAACCTGTACAAAACAAGAATGTCAAGAGACTGAAATAATATTCTGCTTCTGACAAATTCTAGTTTTATAAAGGTGTGCATTAAGGCACTAATTATCAAAAACACACAGTATCTTTTAATAAGGTTCAAGACTGGTTTCCATCTCATACAGTGTCAGTCTTAGACAGGTTTCACTTTATTACGTAGCAACTATGCATAATTGCTATATAAATAAATTCCATGTTTGGCATATTCTATTCAATAACATACAGAAAAGGAGAAAAAGACTAAAATATAAATGAAAGACAGCTAATTTTAGGTACGAATAAAAATTTGTGGGACCCTGGGTACATGTGCCTTGCTTGACCACGTGAGAAACCGGCACTGATAACAATGACATAAAATCAGACTTGTGAAAAAAGGGCCATATGCCACACACACACACAAAAAAAATAGTTTTTACTTTTAAAAGCTAATTGAGTAAACAAATTTTTATTACAGATTTCATAACAAAAAATGACACATCTGAACAATGTGGAACAAAAAGAAAAAAAATTTTCTGATTATCATGAAAAGAATCAGTTGTAATGATACATAACTCAAGAGAGACATTTCATCCATAAAAATTGTAAAAAACACTCTATAAAAGCACTCTATATACCCTCAGCATCAAAGAACTCATCCTCAGAGCTTGATTCTGAATCTCTTACTATACTTTCCATCCTCCAGTTTGCTAGCTGCAGATCAAAACTTGCTGTGGAGCTTCCACCTGAAGAAATATCAAAAAGTATTAATGAATACAATAATTTTTGTTCAATTAAGAACTTAAATAAGTTATAAGATGATTAGTTAGTGACTGAAAAGAAAATGAAATCTTATACTAAGGTTTTTCCGATTCATAAAAGATAATAAAATACATATTTCCTTAAAATCCTTTTATCCATCGATAATTCAAAAATTTACTTGACAGCTTCAAGAATATAATGAACAGTGCATTTTTTATGAATAATTTTCCAAAATTTATGCAAAAGAATTGACATATTTTTTAGAAGAAATATAAATAAAAGAACTTTGTCAAAAAAAAAAATACACTAATTAATAAGTTTTTTTTACAAATGTCAATCACAAAATTGTTTCGTGTGCTGAAGGGCTGTTTTAGGTGAGAGTTCACTAGATCAAATTATAAAATATTTAAGAATATAGTTGTCGAACCTCTGTTTCAAAAACTCGAAAAATAAAAATCCTTGCATTTCCTGTACTAAATGAATTTTCACCTCTCGGTCTTAAAGTAATTTTCCAAAAAAAAAAAAAAAACTATCTCGAATGGCAACTCAATAGTAAAAAGTCACTGCAATTCCTTTTCTTTCACATCAATCTGCCTTTTCTACGGAGATGAAAGAAACTGACGACAAAAAAGGATAATTCATATTTTAGCCCATTGTGTTGATGGATCGTGATGGCTTATTCAGCATGTCAGCTAAAAAGCAATTCAAAATTGCACGTGCATCATATTTTAAAGAACAAGTGATTTTTCTACATACATAATCATTGCATGTAATGGAACATAGCATAAGGTTTGCTTACTTGGGGAACCAAGTGCAGTACGAGAGCCGCTTCGAGACCACAACTTCTGGCGACCATCAGCAGCTGTGCTTTCACTCTGTGGCATATACTCCGCTGCCACATGGGCAATGGATAAGTTACGCGGTTTGTTTGGTCGATTAGGTGATGTACTCCTACTGTGGGCAATGCCAGTTCTGAGATCCCCAGCAGTAATGCACATTTCATTGTCTTTATCTTTGTCAATGGCAGTGAGATCAACCTCTTGACCAGAGGGGCTGGGCCTCATGGAATTCTGAGATTTCACATTTCCATTCTCTGCACAAACACACTCATCTGAATTCTCTGATGACATTTTCTTTGCTAAAGCTTCCTGAGTTTCTTTTTCTAGTTGTCGAATATCATCCATTGTTAATCCAACCCACTCATCTTGCCATGCCCATGCTTGTCTATGAGCTCTCAGCATGGTCTTCCTCAATGCTAAAAAAATAATGTCACATAATTTATCAAAATTTTTAACGCTTTAACAAAAATATATAACATCAAAGCCATCTTTACAGCTTCCCTACAACAAGAGAAAGAAACTTACCAACATCATGGATGAATCTTTCAATTTTTGTCTGCATTCCCCAATACCTAAATTCAACCCTGCACAGCTTGTATGCACACATGATTGCTTTACCATTAGGAAAGGGAGTTTCCTGATCCTTGCATTCCCGCCAGTAGTCATCAATCCAGTTCTCACCTAGATGTCCTCTTCCAGTTTTAGATGACATGTACTCTTTAGGATCTTCTTCTTTAATATAGTCAGAACCATAAAGCTGATCTTTTACAACATCAATAAGATCTTTAAAGGAAAGGGAATGCAAAATTAAAAAAAAAAAACCTGCTGATAAAGAAAAATATTGGAAATCATTTGCAAGTAAGCTTCAAAAAAAAAAAAAGTTAAGAAACCAATAAGCAATTGGATGAGAAAAATCATAACACCTGTTATTTTTTGCACCAAACTGAGAAATAATATCATTAAAGCATATACACACCTTGTAAAAATTCTTGAGAAATTTTTTCCTCAGCCACCTCATTGGGCATTTTGCCTGTTTTGCACTAATGAATTCATACATGCTTGAAATGTATTTATGTGGTGCTAATGAATTTATGAATGTCCGAATTGCCACACTCCACTATTCAATAGCAAACAGTATCTTCATATAAGTCGCAATCTGGTGGTAAATGTTAGTACATGTATCAGAAAGTGTTCCAGACTCTGCCACGAAGCTGGGCTGGAAGAGATCTCTCTGCAATGGGATAAGTTCAGTGGCGCAAAGTTCTGGCATTCATTCAGTACATGCATCAGCTATTAGCTAAATTAGGTATGAATGTCCATGTACAGCTGCTCTGTTCAGCTTATACAGTCAAACCCTGTTATAAGAAACTCCAAGGGACAGAAGAAATCACTTTGTTATAACTAAATTTTGTTATAAAGGAATTTCCGATTTTATGAATTTTAACATTCGCTGAAAAAATTTGGTGTAGTGGAATTCAATTCTAAGGAAAAGAATTACTTATTTTTGTTCCGGATAATAAAAAGAATGAAGTTAAATTTTAAAAATAACTCAAATCAACTTGACATTGAATTTTTTCTTTTGGATAAGTTTTACTTACTTAATGTATTTAAGGCAAATAATCCGTAATTTTTTTTTTACACATATTGTGGAAGCCGAGGCAACAACAAATTCCTCTAAAATAAACGTGTGCAATGTTTAAAAAAAATGCTTTAAAAGATTCAAAGATTTTTCTCCCAAAAGCACACACAAACTCCAAAGTCTTTTCTCATATGAGTGGGCTGGTAACTGACACATTTCGGAATGAAGGTTCAGAAATCATGCATGTTTCTGGAGAATGTATTGAGCGAATGTTCTGTAAAGACAGCTATATCTACATCATGGAACTTTGAAAAAAAGTCTAGTATTTTTTCTATGGGAACCTATAACTGTTGTTTGAAATTGAAATTCCAACCTGGTCCGGGTTTTCAAAAATTTTGAAAAGTAGATGGAGATATGCTGTATTTTAATGCCACATTGTTTTTACTCCACCATCAACTTCAGAAATGATCAAGTTTTTCTTTAATTAAAAACTGTTTCCTTTCGAGGCCCCTCATTTTGAAACTGAAGAAATATGAAACATTTCCAACATGTAGCCATAACCGGTTTACCACAATTTTTTTTTTTCACGTACCGTATTGGTTAAAATTTCGCTTCACACAGACGAACAACCCTTCTTCTAATATTTCAACAAGTTAATTCTCTGAAACCAATTTTATGGGAGCATTTTCGAAACGTTCTGTACTCTTTTGTTGATTTTCAAAATTTTGTTTTAGTGTTAATTACAACGGATTTTTCATTCTGTAATATTGAAATTTGCAATATAGGATTCAACTGTATATGTTCAAAGAAAAGATTTTCATTGCTTTTGCAGCATAGTGGTTCATTGCACTTGCCAGAATTGGGAGGAGACAGTGGTTTGATTTGTAGCAGAGGCATCAAATTTTCTTTCCCGAATTTTGTCTAACATTTGTGTGTATATGTGTTGGAAAAATGCTGCTATCCATCTCCCGAATTAAAAGTGAGAAATGTCTGAATTTCGTGTTTTGAAATCACTGTTTTGCATGTCTGCAGAGATATTTTTAGAAATTAGATTGGCTCATAGCTAAACTGAAAATTTAAAGGGAAAAAAAGGCAATATATGTTTTGAAATAATTTCTTTTACCCAGAAAGCTTATAATATAAATACAAATGTGTTACTGTCATGGTTATGATTCTCACCACTTTGTGAATTGGCTGACTAATGCCTTAAATGGTCAATCTTTTCATACACTTCTGACTTTTGCCAAATGAATTAATCAATAAGTGAACTGGCCAGAATCCAAATATTCACCATAACACAAAAATGAAACCATCTGTAACACTACTACATTATTAAATCATGTTAAAATTATATGAGCATGAATGAAATGCTATGAAAATATAATGCTAAGCAAAAATACTACAAGAAAACAATAAAAAAATATAAATAGCCAAGTCAACTAATAAAAAGACAAAAAGCACGGGGAGAAAAATGTTCATGATACTGCATTAGTCGTCATGACATGAAACTTGAGAGATGGCGCCTTTTTACAATGTTGGGGTTTAGTCCACTACTGTGGTGGTTGTATGGCCATAGTGGCAGACTTGCATCACGAGGACAGAATTTGAACCCTACCGTTACAGTAGTGGTTGGCTGAAGTTGGTTTTTTGCAGTTTCCAAATTCAAAGCACAAATGCAAGATGATCTCCACATTGAAAAGTCTTTCCACAGAGCAGCAGGCCTACAATGGTGCAAATATTCAATCATTACACTTCACTTCTGACATATAGATATGGCAGCACTGAAAAATCAGAACACCATACACACACTTCTGGTGCAACTCTTTCTCAACCAATTTTTTCAGTAGTATTGCCCATGGCAATAGACCGGAGTTGTGCTCGGTTTGAAAGGTCTGGTTCATTCCTGACATGCCAAGAAAAACAGAGTTTAATAAAGATCACAATATGCATTTGGCAAATAATGGATTTTTGAAATAAAGATATTTAGAAATTTTCACAGAATCTATGACTTGAATTTCATGGCATGCTGGAAAACACTGGTATTTCTGGCACTCTGGTCTCCCTTGCTGTTTCCCAACATGCTGGCTATTGCAGGGAAATACAGTATATACAAGTCATTATTTAAAAATCAAGTGATTCTATTAAATCCGTGTGAACATAAAAACTGTATTCTAAAGAAATAAACATACCAACAGCTCTGTTTCTAAGCTCAGAGTTGGGCAGGTTGAAAACATTATCTTGATGACCGCAGTCGTTAAAATATTTGGTTTCAATTTCTAAAAAAAACTTCTCAACAAATGGGCAGGTGTAGCGAGTTTTAGTATAAGGATAAGCATTCCATGCTTCCTCTTCAACAGTAAGAGCTGACTTCGGAAGCAAAGCTTTGAACCAACCTATAAAAAATGCTACAATAAGAATTTTTACAGATCACGTAATTAAAAAAAATAAATTGATTGTAAATTATGCAACATGTGAAATTTCTGATATAAATGCATATATTATATATGCATATAATTCTTAGAACTAATTCAGTTCTATACAGCATGATATATGGTACTTTAAAAGTGTAAAAAAATTTTGGAAAAAATTTGAGAAAAAATCTTACGAGAAGATAAGGGATATTTAAAATTATCTTAAAATAATTAGCAGTTATAGTTTCATGAATTGTCAAATCAAATAAGACCTGGTAGATGGCTTCCAATGTGATAGATCTTGTGCGTATACTGTCCACTTCCACCAGGTCCATCAACATAAGGTTCATTGACCATAATCTCAACTCCACTGCCAGCTCCTTTTGTCTCTTCTCGACTTTTTTTCTACATCAGAAGGAGAAATATGCCAAATTAATGCTCTAAATTTAGAAATAGGAATTGTTTCTTCATTTGGATTTACCTATAATTTTTAAAATATTAATTTTAGCTTTAATGAGAAATTATAAAATTGTCAATATATGTACAATAACAATCAATTAGATTCCAACATTCAATTCAAGGATGTCTCTCCTCAATTTTTAATGTAAATATGTATACACACTGTATTGCTTTCCCTATGCATGTGCTCACATTCATTCAATATAGATGAGCTTCTAGCTTACAAAAACCCACAGATCTCGGACTAAGAAATATAACTAGAGTTATAAATTCAAATGAAAATAGTTCAAATTTTTTCTTAGTCTAACATTTATATAATTATCTAACTTGGTAATCCAAAACTTCAAACTAAGAAAATTATGTAAGATGTTCATTGAAATAAAGATGGATTGTTTGAATTAAAAAATCAAAACTCACAGCAATCATGTATAGCTGTGCTATCCTATACTCTTCCACCGTAAGTGGAAGAGGTATTCGATACTCTTTTATCAACATCGTTCTAGCAAATTATATCACAATATTTTCAACTGGTGCAAACTGAAGCATCCACAAATATATTTTTCCTGAGCAAAGAAGCACATTGATCACCTGTTACGAGACAAAATAAAATATGTGAATACAAGTAAAAAAAGAAAACAATTTTAATGTAAAATTATCTCATTAAAAACTCCAGGGCTATGAAAATTATAGGGCCACCTAATGTGAATTGAAAAAAAGCTTTCTTTATCTACAATAAATTACTGTGCCACCATAATTTTGATTTCAAGAGCTCTGGGGGGACAGAGTACACAGAATACATCAGAGCATTGGGTATACTTAGTTAACAAGATGCATAATTCTATATGATTTCCCCTCTAAAAATATAGATTGTCTATAACAGGACTTAACAAATCCCAGGCACTAGGTTGCAATGGCGACTATAAAATCTGTATTGGCACCCAAAAGTTTTTATATGTGATTGCTAAATCAGAGTCTATGAATGACAAAATTTTGATTTCATAATGTCTTGCAACATGAAAACGGGTCATCAAGTTTCGGAAAAGTAGAAAAAACATTATCCAGGATTGTTTTTCTCGGGAGAAACCTGCTTGGCTCCTGAGAAAATAGTCTGGCTATTACCTTTTTTTTCGATTTATCAAGTCCTGGTGTATAATTAAAATAGCCATATTCTGAGCTGTCTCGAACTAATTTTCTAAGCAAATAGTAGTGGAAATACAAATGTGTTGCACACATGGGACCAAAGCGTTCGAGCTTCGTGCAGGGTATCCAAACATCTCCATCAGACCATTTCCAAAAATCTCATTTCTTCAATGACAAATGGTGTGTGTGTGGAATGCCCCCCCCCCCACACACACACACACACACACACACACTTGCCTGACCAAAAATTAGAAGGGGGAAAAATGTTTTGGTAAAAAAAAATTTCGAAAGAAAATATTTTTTATATGCAACTTTTACCAATTTTTGTTAATTTAAATGTCTTTTTGAAGAATGGTAACTCAAATTTCTCGGGAAGAAAATTTTTGTGCTTCCCCCCAAGCCTTTTGCCCCCCCTCCAAAGGTCGATCCTGCGTACGCCCTTGCAGACATCCTGTATGGTAACTTCATAAGAATTCTTAATAAGAGACACAAAAAACATAGAATTGAATTTAAGCCACAATTACACATGAGTATGTTTTATAAATCATCAACCAATATTTATCACATTTACCGGTGGTTATGTATAGCCCCTACCTCATATAGGTAAACGTGAACTGTCAATGAATTACTCAAATTTTCCGGACATTATTCATAAAATTCTTCATACTCTTACTTTATAATTCAATTCGTTTTTTAAGCAACATGTGTGTGGTGCACTCATCACGTACGGGAAAACCGATAAGTGAAATTGGAATGATATTTCGAGACGATTTCTTCCATATTCATCAAATTTACCAACATCGTTTGGGAATTATGCGTAATCGCCGGTAAAAGTGATAAATGCAATGAAATTTATCAAACTTACTGAGACGATCGGTGAATATGCATAATACCCGAGGATTATGCATAATTACCGATTTAAAACATTTACCGTAGCATACATTTTATTGAAGTAAAGTAAAACCAACCCTCAAAATACTTCGATATAGGGTATACACAACAAAAATAAAATTCAAAATTTACTCACTAAGCTTAAATAGCGCTGCACTTTACGAATAAATAGCACATATAAACGATATATTTTTATCAAACCAATGCGTTCCGATCGATTATAATAACCTACTAACATTCACCGACCATAAACCGGTCAGTGCGGTACCAAAAGCCAAAGGAAAAGAGAAATGACCCTCTTTTTTCGCTGGAATAGGATATTTTTCCTTTTTTTTAAGTTATTCCCGACCAAAAGCCGCCCCCCCCCCCCCAAAGTAAACCGAAGAGTGGATCCACATATCGATCCACAAAGAGGAAAAAACCTTTCCTTTTTTTATTATTACGGTAATTGTTCAACGGAAGCTGAGGGAGTGTAGGTTAGTGCCCCGGTGGAATGAATTTGTGCCGATCGCCGCTTCCCGTAAATGCCACGGGAACGAATAAAAAACACTAGGCTACACATACTTCTCGAAACTTTGAATGTTTGCCAGTTTGGGTTTCGGGATAGCAAATGTTAACTACAGCAACGGAACCAGCATTCAAGTCACGGAGAAGACAAAAAAAAGTCAATAACGTTTAATTAGACCTATTTCACACGTGACATAAGTCCATGTCACACGTCAAACATGAATGCCGACGTGACAGAGCCCGAATATTTTTTTCCCCTCTGTCGATAGATTTCGATAAATTGATAGTACATAGAACTGTTACACGAGAACATGACTACTTATTAAATTACAGTGCAATTGTTCTTTGCAAGTGAGGTCAACGACAATCGAAATTGGTGGTAGGCGATAGGAACCGAGAGACACCCAAGCTCTGTTACACTCGGTGATGTAAGCATATTGTCCCTGAAAATTCGGGTGCCTCAGGGGAACCCAACCATTTATTGAGCTTGAGAAAGATATTACATACATGGGCAGGTAGGTGTCATTACGCATTTCACCAGTAAACAAGCATAAAATTTATGATCGAAAAATTGTGATTCATGTAAATAAATCACAATTATAAATCACAGGTTATAAATCACGAAATCGTAATTCGTAATAATCGTCATAATCGAGAATAGTTCTTGATAAAATTTTATCTGCTTTTCTTCAGGGATTTTCATTGAATCAGTTACTATCACATCAATGAAAACTGTCAATCTGCTGCTGGGTTGATCTAATCGCTGCCCCGTGTGGTTTGATTTGGTCCAAAAGGCATTCGTCAGCAATTGCTGCCTCCATCCAGCTTCTCGATAAGCCCCGCGTGGATCATACTACTCTGGCTCTTCTCCCTCTTCTCTAAACAGATGCATGAGATCGCTGTCTGGGTGTAGTTGATGTCTTATTCTAGTAGATCTCCTAACTGGAATAGGTAGCTGTCTATCTGGTTTCGGGGCTGTAGCTCCGATATCCTCAGGATGCGGCTCTAGAAAGCGGTCCCGTCTACGTATTTTACTTTTTGAATCTTCCCGCTTCAGGATTCACCAAAGCCAAGGTATTCGCGGATGTTCAGTTGAGTCTCTGAAGTGGAAGACCGTTGTCTGGGACATAAGGGTTGCGTAGTGAAGAGGCGTGCCTATGGCCGAACATGCATATTTATCACTGGGGATTGATTTGAACCTATGAAAGTTAGCCAGAAATGGATCATGGCCCGTTACGAACATTATCATCTCACGTGACCATTTATGGCTCCGAGGCATTACATGTCGCAGGATGCTATAGGTTGATCAACCAGGCTCTGTTGTCATCACACACCTGTTGCCATTTATTCATTAGATCCTTTCCATAGGATTGCTTTGGCTTGTGATTCGGGAACAGCAGATCAGATCTAATGATTCCACCTTCGGTAGCTTCTTTCGCCGTGATATCCACCAATTCATTGCCCCCATCGACCTATATACGTGCTTTTACCCAGGAGAGGCTTATTCTGGTATGATTGCAGAGAAGCTTTCTGATTGTCTTAGCCATTTCATGACTTGACTGAGGATTAAAGACCACCTGCATGCTGGAGTGACTGTCAGATCTAATTAGGGCAGCTTCTTGATGTAAAGAAGCATCTAGGACTTCGTTGTAGATGGCAAAAAAGCTCAGCCTGAAACACTAAGATATCATTCTTTAGCTTGACCGACCATCGGGCTATTACTTGTTTACCTTTAGTCTTAACATATGCAGTTCCAGTCCCTTTCTCCGACTTTGATCCATCCGTCTAATATACAAGGGTGGATGACTCAAGCAATACTCCTCGGACCAAGAAGAAATATCGTTGTAGAGGAATTTATCGTTACATCCAGTATCGTTGTAGCGCGCTTTCACTGTACACAATAATCTTATATAACGATCTCCTCTACATCGATATTATTAACGATATGTTTCTCTGGTCATTTTGAATATCATAATATAGGCTTTTTACTGTAGTATGTCCAAGTTATAAGTTGTACAAAATGCAAGTTATTAGAATTTATGCATACAAAGGGGGGGGGGGGTAAGAAAAAAAAGGTTTTTACATCAAAAGCACATACATTAATATATATAAACATATAAAAGCTTGCTCTATACTGTTCATATGCTTGAAATGTTCTTTCCTTCATTTCCAGCGCTTTTGGACTAAAATATCTAAGATATTCCACTTAAAAGAATTACGTTTTTTTCCCCGTAGGACTCGAAAGACGGCTACGACTTTGTAATAGGAAGTTATAAAAAGGAGGAACTGTGTATAAAAAAAATTTTAATCTCGTATCTCGGTACATATACGATCCCTAGTAAAAAAAAAAGGCGAATGCGAGCCGATCTCCCCGTCAAAAAGTCTTGCCACAGAGAGCAACAGGCCTACAACGGTATAATTATTCATTCATTACACTTCACTCACTATGAGTTGAGAAAAAACTCATAACAAACATTACACAGAAACAAACTTTACAGAAGGTTCAACATAAGTACACACACATATTCAACATATACCAATTCGTTAAAAGTTCCGCAAAGGAATGTGGACGAGGTGCATGTCTGGTTTAGTAGTAAAAAAAATGACTATTTCTGTGATACTACTTCTTACTTAGCGTATGTTTACACTATCAATGGTTCAAGTTTTTTTTTAGATGAAATGAAAAAATTCTGGAGTTTTGTTCACGTATAATCCGCGAAATATACTCAGGAAAATGAGATGGTATTTTTTTTCTTTCACATCATGAAGACACAAAAGAGCATCAAAATCAGAATAAAAATATTGCCCCCCCCCCCACGACTTTTCTGTTTTCCAACAGCTTCAGAAAACATTAATTCATCATAATAAAAGCAATGAAAATGACCAAGAACCAGCTGGTGCCGCCAGGATGTCGGTCCCTATGGTGACAAGACAACACAAATCAAAACCAATCGATAATAAAGTAAGCGATGGCATAAGACAACGTGAAGACGAGGGGGAAGCACATAAACAGCACGAAGGAAAACATTTGTTTTTGCTTCTTCCCAATAAGTCTCGTGAAAACCACTGAAACCAAAAAAAGCTGGGTAAATTATGATCAAAATGGTTTCTCGTTTCTCAGGTTTGTCTTAGGGGCAAAAAGAAAAAATATATATATATAGCGTCAATTTGCATATATGTTCATATCACAGTATACGGTTTCAAGCCTTATATTAACCTTATGCAGGTTTTCTAAATACGAGTCCAGATAAGCAATAAGAAGCAAGAAAGATTATATCTATGTAAAAAAATGGGTTCGATGAAAAAAATTAGGCTACTGATTATAGTACAGCGTGGTACCAAAAATTGAGTTTAATTCGTTCTTGAAAGTTGCTCTTATCGTGAAAAACCCGTATCTTATTTTATTAAGTCCTTTTATTTACACATTTCCTTAAATGATGCAAATCTTTGTCATTCCATATCCTTTCGAAATAGTTCTTCATATAGATATGAATTACCATAGTATACATATACCACTTACTCGGAATAAAAATAGTTTTGCTTTAAAGACAAAATCATATAAAAATGAATTAGCATAGCACAGCGATAGGCACACTGCGGCCCGCTTACAGATTTTAAAATAATAGTATGTATATAAATTCTTAATCTCAGTGTTATAAAAAAATTCACTTAAGGGGAAAGTTAGTTCCATTTTTCTGCACATGAAAAATAAATATAGCTGCGAGAATTTAAATACAAATTGATTTATGCAAAAAAATGGAACATTCCCTAATAAATATACATAATGTTGTTGAAATGTACTTATATATTTTCACAGTTGTAAAGGATAAACCATTGTATCTGATTTGCAACGAAACCGTGGTAGTCTTCAAATAATACATATCCCGTCACTTCACTTCTAAGCAAAAAAATTCCAATTATGAATCATTGTCAGAATATGTCCGGTACGCCAAATTTTTTTCTATGTTTCTTGGCCAGCTTCTAAAAGAGTTTGCCCATCACTGCCAGAGTATGTAAGTTACAACGTATTTCTAAGCGAAATAAAAATAGTTCTGCTTACAAGACAAAACCGGTATAGAATTTTGCTTACAGTACAGTACAAAGAGAACCACTTCGATTTCGGCAAAAGTTATTTCTGACGTAATAGTTCGATTGGGACTTCAGAAAAACACTAACCCTTGACCATACCCGTAGTGCGTCAAATGAGTTTTTTTTTTCATAAAGTTGACAAAATTCCGGATTCAAGACTCGTAGTCCGCGGGAATCATTTCCCAACCAAGGATTCAGCCTCACCTTTGACGAGAAATTAATATAATTCCTATGGACTACGGCTCTTTAGTCTGAAACTTTCAAACTTTCACACCGGCCGTAAGTGCTTACATTTTTGTGTTTCGTAAATATTTATGTCTAGAACATTTGAAAGCTCGTGAGTCGGACATTTGTTCGATAGTCGAATCATTTTTAGTCAATACCTTTTGCTGGTAACCTGGATTACCCGTAAAAAATCGAGTGGCTCGTATCTCCAGCTATATGGGGTGCTCAGAAGCCAATCAATGTAAGTCAATAAACATTAAAAATGAGATAAAAGGATCTTTTAACCCTATGAGTGGTTTTTAAAATTTTCTTGGTTCGCATTATAACTGCCACAGTGAAAATTACTAAACCTTCGAAAAAAACCCTCCTTCAAAATAGGTGGTAATTTTTCTAGATTTCGTGAGCTGATAAAGGCTTCCACCCTCCTACACAAAGTAATACCGTGTTACCCCGAAAATAAGACAGTCTTATATTAATTTGTGCTTCAAAAAATGCATTAGGGCTTATTTTCGGGGAAACGCGGTAATAAAACTGTTTTTCTGTTCGTGCTGTAAGCATAATCGTATACTAACTTGAAGGGAAAGGAAAAAATATCCTCTCTTTCCCCTTTCTGTTATCTAACTTTGAACACAAGCTGACTCCGCCTACTGGCAGTTGATCGATTGGAGGGGGGAAATGGAAAAAAGTTTAACTGTAAAAAAAATTCCAACGCAATAGCTGGGCTCGGGGTTACCAAAATGAGTTTTAAGAACCTGAGATATTTCGGGATTGCCCAAATAAAGCGGACCAAGTTAGACGAGATATTTCGGGATTGCCGCTGCAAGGGTTAAAGGATCTTTTTATTCCGCCCTCAGAATAAGCGGCGCTATTTGCTGTTAAAATAAAGATAACGACTTGAATGCTTCGGCAATTGAAAGTTTTAACAATCAATGAAGAGGCACTTGCAACACGAGTCATTTTCAGGAAATTGACTAGCAATGATTAGCTTCGAAGCCCTATATAATACTGGTCACAATCAATAATAATGTAGGGATGGCAATAGCAAATATTAGGGCTGGTGATAAATTTTGTTCATACTGTCTCACGAATTATTTCAAGATTCTTGAATGGACTCGGATAATGACCGACTGGGTCTAATAAGGAAAAACAGAATCTCGTACAAGAACTGATAGATTTCCCAACCTCTCCTGATCATATTGACTCACATAGTGGATAAATAACTTATACACTAGCAGTTTATGAAAGATGGTCCACGAATCACCGGAAGAGGGGGGGGGGCTACAAAACGTTGCTAACAGGTCCACGGGATGTGTTTAAAACAAAGCAGAAACAGAAGAAAATCCACATTAGCGATTAAGGCACTGGTTCTCAAAGTGTACGTTGCGGCTCCTAGGGGTGTCACCAACCTGTGTCAGAGACGTCCCGGTGAGATGGTAACAATGATGTTTTCCTGTTCAGTGCTTTGGAGTGGTTCTTTTTATAGAATATTCCTAGGAATTGCGAATAAATGATGTCATGTCAAGGGAGCCGGAAAAAGTTTGAAAACCATTGGATGGCATTGTGTAAGGGGTTCTCTTGTAAATGCTTAATGAAAAACGCCAATCTGTACCATTTCAATTTATCAAACAGCACTCTGGATAGGCCGTTGGTTGTTTACGTAAGAAATGCTTGCATAGAAAACCACGAACAAAATACAATTAGGAGTATAATTAAAAACACAAACTGTAATTGGTCATCAACTGGCCTATTAAAGACTACGATTGTTCTTAAATCGCCGATATAAGATGAGCAGTAATAGAGGGAAGCACTACAAGAAGGATGAAAATGAAACCAACCAGAGAAAATCTTGCTCTATAACAAGTTTCTGTATGTAGCAAGTGCGCGGGAAGGGGGACGGAAGCCAGAAGGGTCTGCGAAGCGAAAAGCCACTTTCAATTTAATTAAGGTCAGTAACGAAGATTGATATCGAACGAACGATTTCGATGCATTCGGCTTAAACTACTTCCGAGGGTTTCGGAATCGATGGATTGGAATTTGTAAAACGCAGACAAAACGGAAATGGTCATTCATGCAACTCATGCATACAAAGCTGAAACAACCACCTAAAAATATAATTTAAATTAACCTTTTCACAGGACAATTTCCGACGATTCGGATTGATTTTATAATTTTTTCCTTTAATTCTGATTTTTTTTAGTTTAGAGAAAACCATAAAATTCGTGGAAAATTTCCTGTAGGGTTTCTGGACTTTCATATCCATACAAACTAAAATTAGGGCTGGTCCGATTAATCTATTAATCGGGTCGGTTAATCGACCAATTGTTAATCGCCAGTTAAAAATTTTAATCGATTCCCAGCCCTAATTTAAATTTTAAAAAAATTAAATTTTATTATTCTTCCTTAAAAATAGGCGATTAAAAAAATTAATTTAAAGAATAAGTGCTGAAATGAATGAAATTTTTGTTTTGTAATTCAATTTTAGAATCTCCCATCTTCAGAAAAAAAAATCGGGTGCTTTCATGAACGAAAAATATTTTTTCTAATTAATAAAACCGATGTTCCCAATAGGGAACATTTGCCGTTAAAAGATCAATTATATAATTTTGGTGCAGCGTGAATGATACTTATGTATTGAGTATAGAAACATCCCAATATTTCTCAGGAAACCAAACTGAATTTTAAGAAATCCCCATGGTAATTATTTTACTTCAATGGATCTCTTGCTGTTGTGGTTAATAAATAATTATATACGGACTTTTACACACGTGATAATGTGGATTTTGATTGTTTCATTCTATATCAATATCTGTTTTCTTTTTTTAATAGTACTCGCCGGCATTCAAAATATCGTTCAACTTGACTTATTTCTGACTCGTTGTAGTATCTCTAAATATGCACACACGCCCTATTGTATTGAGAACTGCTAAATTAAATTTTGGTGAAATCGATTAACATAGGAATGACGATATGGAGAAAATGTATCTCCGTATGTTGACCTTGTCAGAAACAACAGTGTAAAAAAATATTTTGTGGATAAAAATTTATCAAGAGAGGCGTTTAGAAAATGTCAAAGCTGCAACTGCTTGGTTCTCGCCTGTAACATTGGATTAACCCCCCCCCCCCCAGCTTATAAATCGCAAAAAGCAGTTGTAAATACTCAAAATGAGGAAATAATGATGTTGAGAGGAAATTTGATTTTCATTTGCACTCAATGATGCAACAGGATGGTCGTTTCGTTAAAATCATCTTATCTTTAATGTCGCATGAAATTTACAACGACTAATGAACAAGTGCAAATGAGTCCATGCGTATAGCTAAGTGGCTCTTAACTGGGGGTGCGGGAGAGCATTTTTGAGGGTGCGAGATAAAAAAAAAATTTCATCTTGATTCAGGAAAATTGAAATAATTGAGAATTTTTCGATTGTTAAAAAACATGAATTATACAGACATTTTGACACCTTATTGTTTAACTTTCGCTTGTAGAAATGTAGCACATGAAATTCGCGTTGCAAAAGTTTCTTTCAATTCGAGCGTTCGTTACTTGTTTTCCATTTCGATCGAGAAAACAATACCCAGAATATTTCGCGGTTTATTTACATTATTGTACCTCGTGTTACAGTCGTATCCCGTTATAAGGAACTCAAAGAGAAAACTTATCTGGGGCATTAGAAAAGTGTTCGTGAAAACGAGATTTTCGTTAAAACGGGATTCGAGTGTATTAGCATGTTGCTATTTGGTACTGTCGTGAGCATGATTCTGGAAAAACAACAGAAAACTCAATCAAGTGCGAAGCAAAGATATATATATAGGATGTCTTGAAAGTCCTAACTCGGCCGTTCATCGTACAGGAATAGTGGCAATTTAAAGAATTCTCAAAATATGTTCAAAAATCACCCTGTACTAGTTTTGATAATGAAAATACAGTATGGCACAAAATAAAAAAAGGTCTAATTTTGTTTTATAAACGCCTTATCAAAAAAAGAAAAAAAAAAATTAGAAGGTTGTTGCTCCTGTCTGAGGCAAAAAAGAGGAAAAAAAAAAAAAATCGCGTTTCTAAGCGTAATATTCACCAAGACATTTGAATTCAAAAATTGTGCAAGATTTTGGAAACAGAAGCATAAATGAGCATTGTTCGTTAGTTTATGCTGTTCTTTCCCAACTTTTCTTCGATTTTTGAATTCAAATGTATTACTTAAAAAGTGAATTTTTTTTTGCTTTAGAAGAGACTGGGCAGCAACTTTCTAATTGGTCTTTTTAGAACAAGAGTCCCCATATAAAAATTTAGATTTTTTTTTTTATTTTATTACGCACTTTATTTTCACTCTCAAAACTGGCACACGGTTATTTTTGAACACATTTTCAGCATTTTTTCAAACAAAACCCCATTTCTATAAGATAATATCAAGCGTTCGTAGTAGAGAAATGGGGTTTTGTTTGAAAAAATGCTGAAAATGTGTTTAAAAATAACCGTTAAATAACAGAGTTAAAACTTGCAGAACACCTTGTATATTGTTGTGTATCGGCTGAAATCAATAAAAAGTGCATTGAAACTTCATTTTTCGGAATCTGGAACAAATAGTAAAAAATTAGTTGTTTTTTTAGTTTTAGTTATTAATTTATTTTTTAAAAAGCTAAAATTATATACATTAACAATAGCTGAAAAAGGGAAATAATAAGTAAAAGGTGAAATCGACTTTAAAAGGTAAATTTTTCAAAAGTGACTTTAAAAATATTTCATTTAATTGCAAATCAAATGCAAAATATTTCATGTCAATCGGTCCTTTCAAAATAAAAAGTTAATGAACGAGTGTAAAAGTAACAAACTTAGAACTTTTTTTTTAAGATTGAATTTCTGAAGTTTTTGTTGCTCATCCGTTATATTAAAAAAACTGCAGCACCGAAAATTCTGAAATTTTGTAGCATACAAGATTCATCGAAAGACTGGTTATTTGTGGAGATGAAGATTACAAGGAAGAAAATTCATCACTGCTCCCACGGGGACTCGAACCCCGGTCTCTCGCTTGCCGGACGAGTGCTCTACTATCTAAGCTATGGAAGCAGATAGAATATTTCAACCTTGGAGCGTATATATATATGTTGAAAGGCACCGTACATGGACGGCGTCAACAATCAACTAATAGCTCGTGAATGACAAAGGCCAACCAGATGGCCATATGCATATGTAGCATTGTTCATTCGACATGTGCTTGTAAAATGGACCCCCAATTCAGCAATTGACTAATAGGAAGTATTTTTTAACCCTTTGCACGGTCCACAGGTTTTTCCGGTATGTCGTTGGTGCAGTTCGTACTTTATATCGCTTCTAACGAAACGAGGATGGCGTCTGGATGGTAGCTGTAGAGTTTTTGTATAGCTTATGAGTGTCCGATTTCGTGCTCGCGAGCACTTGATTCTCGTTCCAATTGAACTCTTTGTACAAATTGCATTCGATGATTGAAACGACCCCGATATCATGCATTCGTGTGTCAAACCTTTCGTAAGGATGCTCTTCTTTAGATGATGGGTGCAAGCAGTGCTCCGACTAGGAAAAAGGTTGAAGACCTATGTTCTGCTCTGTATAGAGTCAATTTGAAATTATCCACCTTTTATTGAGTGTTCACAACAATTTAAACCTGCATATACGATAGAATGTATTTATTGTTCCTCTACATTCAGGGCTGAGCAGGTCGCAAAAAAATATAAGCGCCAAAAGAAATTTTACCCTGAAAAAAAAGCTCTAAAATAATGATTATTTTGACTTTTTTTTAAGGCATAGTGGACCCTCTTTCATGTTGGCAGATATGCTGCTATAAATTCTAAACATTTTGCGCTGCTCTCAGCCAGTCATTTAGTAGCTACACAAAGAAAATTTTACGCACCAACATAGATTTTTTAGTCCCCATAGCGACCTGGCGCCTGCAATTTCTCTAGCTCTGCTTCACGTCTACATTACGCCATCATGGAATCGTAATTCAAGACTACCATTTTCCTACTGAAGTTTTATGTATAGTGAAACACCTTAGCAGAACTAGGCTTAACTGGGACAGAGGACCCGTAAGCTTTGTAAAAATCCGGTTAAAAGAAAGATTAAAGCCATAGCTACATACTTCATTAAGATTAAGAGAAGTACTACTGAACCATACATGCACCTCATTAACATTCACTTGGGGAATTTATAACCAATTCGTGTATACCGGAAAACTTCCGTGTAGCCCTAACGGTTTTATGATCGAGAAGTTCTGCCATTCACTTTGCATATTAAAAGTGGCAGATGCCTGGATTTTCGTGTTTGTGTATCGAAAGCCTACAGAATTATACAGACTTACTTTTATACATGTTACTTTGAGAGCCTACCTTTTCTCTGAAAAAGTACTACATCAAACTAATTCTATAATCCTAATTCGAGATTCGGCTAACATATAAATTGCAATTAAAACTCAAAGATCATGGTATCCATCCACTCGGATATTAAGATAACAAAACGTAATTGGATTTAATTTCAGCATCAAGTAAGGAACGGGATTTTTTAGCCGGTGTAAAGAAATATCCGGTTAACCCTTTACCTACCACATTACGGAAAAATGAAATAATTATCATGAAAAATTTTTGGTATATCATTTTAATTCTAATTAAAGCTTAAAAACAAAAAAAAACTGTTCAAAAAAACTAGTACACAACAAATAACCTGGTGCTTCAAAGTACCGTCAGCACTACACGCTCTTACAATAAAAATAAACAATACCAATTCAGTTGAATAACACAGTTGCGTGATAATTTGTTTTTATACATTTGTTAGCTCTACACCTCGCAAAGTGTTCCCTAATTAAATTTAATTAACATATTAAAAAAAAACTAGTTGTCCCACACTTGTGCTGTCATCTGGTAATGATAAAGTAGTTATACTGTATCTAGAAGAAAGACTAACTCTCTTCACGGACACCCCCCCCCCTTTACGGCTAAATAATAATTTCCCCTGGTAAATTTCCAAGAAATTTAGTGGTTAGGGAGCTAGCTTTTAACTGCAGTTCTGGGTTCGAATCCCGCTTCGGTCATAGATGTTTACTAACACTAACAAATTCCCTGGACAGATCGTAAAGATCTCTTGGGAATACGTGATCATGATATTTAAAAAATAATAAATACAGTATACATTTCAAACCCCCTAACTGATGGTCACCCCCCCCCTTTCACGGATGAATTATTTTGTCCCGTCAGTGTCCGCAAAAGAGGTTTTACTGTACCACCACCCAACAACGTATATAAGGAATGTTACGGGGGTTAAAAAGTACCGTCAGTACGGTTGTTTTAAAATTATGGCCAGTTAAGACAGATTCAACTGCTAAGATTTCACGTCATTGAATTATTATATTGAAAACATTTTTCGAAATGTTCCATAATGATCAAATGCTGTAAACACGTAGAAATGTTGAAATCAGGAAATAAGCTCTTTAAAATGCTATTATATACGTTCATATCGACGGCCCCAAAAGCAACAACTCCAATCTATGTTTTGAGATATCTGCATTTTAAAGATTCATTTTGTATGAAACTGAATGGGAATCCACTCGGATTTAATTACAATAGGGAGCGTATAAGCAGAGTTGGGAGTTGATGCTGTTTTGTAATATGTAGAGGCATTTCCCACCGTTTTCATGGCATGCATAACTCAAAAATGCAATTTCCTGAGCTGTTGGCTTTTTGAACTATACCGTCGATATAGAAGAAGTCTTCGTAGCTCAACCACATCAATTAGACATGTTGTGGAGCTATGAAAGCACGTATTCGAATGGCTGAAATGCGATAATCTACGATAGAAAACATTGACGCCTGTCCACATACGTTACATTTACGTGAAGAAAAAAAAAAAACAAACACACACAAAAAACTTTTATACACTGCGTTTTAGTCATACCGGCAGCAATTGAGCTGAATGCAATCGATTGAAAACAACGCCAAAAAAAAAGATATTTTACTCACTGAAACACTGATGTTTAGAGATCGGCAATGTTAAGTATCGCCACGTCGTCCATCGAAGAAATCGCATCGTGAGCTTATCACGGATAGACCCAATGGATATGAAAGGCTGATTGACCACGGTAAAGGAATAAGAGAACCAATGATATCAACCAAAAAGAAAAACAAAGCTTTCCCCACAGAATTTCAATCCACGACTGACTTTCAGTCTCTGACTCTAGCTCCTTTATTTATTTATTTTTTTTGGAGAAGAAAGGATTTTCTTCCCCCCTCTCTTCTGTCTCTCCTCCAGTCGGTATTCCCAATCGCAAGAGATTTTTCCTAGAAATTCCTGGTTTTCGGAAAGGGGGAAAAAAAAAATAGGAATTATAAAACGTCACACACTGACAAAAGTGAGAGCGAGTTCTGTCGGGGGAAGGGGTTTCTCCTTGACTGAAGTGCCGGAAAATGAAGGAGATGTGTGGATTCCCACTTCCGATACTTCTTCTGGGGACAGAACCTGTTGTCAATGGGATGCGGAGGAGCAGAGATGTGGATGGGTGGTAAAGGGACGCGAGCATTGAGTGGATGACGCGAGGATGAGGAAGGGTCCAGAAAGGATTCTGGGATGCAGGAATGCCCGAAGACCATGCAGCAGGAGCAGGGAACTCATTGCTCCAGCAACTGCCGCCATCTTGACCGCGCAAGCGCATGGATCTCCCTTAACTGTCTCCCACCAACACTTCTCCGTCCTCGAAACCTATACACAAACAGAATGGGGGAGGGAGAGAGCTGCAGATACTCTTCAGAGAATCCAAGAGTCAAGAATAATACTACGGTGAAAAAACAGCAAAAGAAAAAAAGCCTAATTGAATTCAGATCCAAAAAAAAAAATAGTTGTACAATTTTTATGAGGGAAGAGTCCAAAAAAACAAGACGCAAAAATTCAGGCTTGGCAAGAAATGAAATGACAAAGCCCATTGAGTAACACCGAAAAAACATCCGTTAATAAATCTTTCCAAGATAGTTTCATGATAACTCGAAAATTCACAAGAAATACGCAAGGAATTCTCAAAATCGATATTTCCTTAATTTATAATTTAAAATAACATGAGATGAATCCTTTTTATCGAACCTTCTTTAATCACTACATGTCGGGTGTATCACGCGCGTGTATTCAGAAAAATTATTTTGTCTGTAAAATAACGCTGTTGTTACCTCAACCACGAAGCTAAATCCTCTCTATATTGGTGTCCTTCAGAAAAATTAGAACAAATTTTGAAATCTCATGAACTGCAATCTAGATACTTTCCGAGTATAATTCCTAGCATTTGCGGGAACTAGTTTATTTATTCACGTCTCAACAGGCAAGGACTGCCTAATTACAGAGATGGACAAAAGAAAAACACAAATACAACAAACTACAAAAAAACAATCAAGGAGTGGAACAATAGAAATACATACGGAAAAGCATAACATGAATATTCAATACTCACACATAACTTTTAAGAAATTCTCTTATAATTGAATTGAACATATCGGGTTTCACATCACACTGATTATGTATATTGCACATCTCAAAAATAGGGGACCGTCGTAAAATATTTGTTCGGGGTTTAGGGAGGCGAAAAGTTCGACGAACAGGCCTATTTCCAATTGGCACAGAAAAATCAACAAGTTGTTGAAGGTAGCAGTCATCAATTATATTATTGACAATTTTATACAAAAAGCGAAGGTAACTCCTTCTTCTTCGGCATTCTAATGATTGGAAATGGAAAAAACGTTGCAGTTCAGTTGTACTTACGTCATTGATGTAGACGTGAAATTGCCTGTAAAAAATGTAACGTAGAAATCTGTTCTGGACTCTTTCTAGAATCAGTGAGTCTAGATTGTTGTGAGGACTCCATATAATATTGCAGTACTCTAGTGGTCGAATTTGTCTGAGTGAGACCGAGAGTCAGCCATAGGCTTCGAGTTCTTGAAAGTACTGGTGGGTTCAATAAAAGTTAACGGTTACGCTGATTACACCGATTTAAATCAGCTTGATTTTTTTTAAATCATTGATTTAAATCACAAAATTTAAATTTCGTGTTTTTCCTTTACATATCTTTGATGATATTGAAGTAAAATTACGCATGTTATTGATGTGGTAAAGTTTGTGATTAAAAAGTATAGAAAATCTGGTAAATACAGACTTGAAACTCATCCCTAGATACAGTGTAGAAAGATAGCTGTTCTTTTTCTAGATTTCAATATAACAGCATTAAGTATTTTCAATGCATTATAATGGGCAATAGGGTTTTCCCTGATTAAAAAGATAAATTATTTCTTATATAAAGCCTTGAATTCTATGTCCTAATTGCTGACTCAAAATAATAATAGACATTGTAACAACATAAATATTGTTAACCTTTAGACATTACTTTTCGTATTAAAATTTCGAACTTGCTCGTTTTTTTTAATCAGAACTCATTAAAACTGTGAAAGAAAAATGTATAAATTATTAAGCAACATCATGCAAGTTGGAAGAGCATCATAACAAATGCATCCATCAATTGCGATTGAAACAATCTTATCGATAGAATTTATTTAGCAAGTGGTGCGCAACCCGTGGGTAGCGCCAATGAACTAGGGAGATTCGCGAGATTCTCAAAAATAAAAACTTCCAAATAAGAAATTCGTTTTTACTTTAAAATATGTTAGAACTAAAGAATGCCTTTATTCAGCTGAGCAAATTACCATGTATCATACTATGTGATTTCATCAAATTCTACTTGTACAATAATCAATATATCGGCTCCGTCATGCCAGAAACACGAATGTGCAATGTCCTTGCAAAACAAAGTACGTGGGAGAATCAAGCGATTTCAAAATTGTATGTTTCTGAAAAATTAAAAACACAATAGAATGTGTGAATAGAAAGTAATATGTGAATATACGGGGGAAAATGTGTCTATGTTTTATGAACATTTTTTGCTAAATGTCGATTCCAAGTTAAGAATCATTTTGAAATGGGATGAGTCTTTCTTAATCACCCTATATACGAAAATCAATGACCATATACAGACACCTCGTTACACTTCCATCTTATATTAGGACACCAAGTAGTACATCAAATAAAGTAAATATTTATGATATTTAAAAAACTGAATATATCTGGAAGCCAAGATCACCTAATTAAAATCGGAACAAGCGTTCCGGAGAGGGCTATCGAGATAGCACGTTTACTGGCAGAAAAAAAATTGGGACATGGACAACCTATGTAGGGGTCACCGATACTTTTTTTGGTCAAAAGGGGGGGGGGTCGCGCTTCGAAAAGTTTGCGCACCACTAATTTAGTTGATGCCGAATGGCCCTTTGGTTGTACATCGAGAAACCTGCCATCAGGTATTCACTTTAATGTGGAAAGGGGCGGGGCAGCCCTTGTGATTAAAAGCATTTTTCTGTACAAGAAAAATGGGTACAGGATGTTTGGACGCTAGGGACTTGGACGCGTGCTGTTTAGACGCCGGACAATCGGCCGGATCATTACAATCGTTAATTACGTCTTATTCATTTAATGTGTCTTCTTTAATAATAAATTTACGAATAATAAAATATAGCTGTAATTACGTCTTATTTATTTCATATTTACTCTAAATATATGCATAATAAAATGAATAAAATAATAAATTTATGAGTATAATAAAAATATTTCATATCACGATAATAGTATCATTGTTATAGAATACTTTTATATAGGCATTATTCAAATATTTCAACATGGCTGTAGTAGTATTATCGAAGCTCAACAAAGAAATTTTTTGCACATCACGGTCAGCAATATTGGTTTGATAGATATGCTGCTAATGTTGAATATGTTATCAAAATTACGAGCATCTACCAGGGAACTTCAAAAAATTCTTGATTGTTGATTTCGGTGAAAACGATCGAAATTGAATTTTCATATTTGGAAAGAATTCTATAACTTAATGATATTACTGTGACATTAAATTGAGATCATGTGATATCAAATATTTTATTATACTCATAATTTTATCATTTCATATTCCTTTCATTATGCATGTATTTAAAGTAAACATTAATAAATATTAAATAAAAACGTAATTAATTACAGCTATATTTTATTATTCATAAATTTATTATTAAAGATTGCACATTAAATGAATACGAAAGTGATTAACGATTGCAATGATCTGGCCCATTTGTCCGGCGTCTAATCGGCATGCGTCTAAGTGTCCTGCTCCGAAGAAAAATTTTAATCCATGAAGTTAATTTGGACTCGACGACCTTTCATGTTACATAAACACAGGTTTTTCGTGTTCATATTTCTTGATTGCAGTTCGTTTGTTAGTTTATTCATTAATGATGAATTAAATTTGAGAGATTAGATGAAAAAAAAATCAGGTAGGTGATATGAAAATATTCATCTTTTATGATTAACAAGATTTGATTTAATTAATAAAGTCAGTTAATTAAAATCCCACAAATCCAATTTTTTGATTTTGTAAAAAAAAAATTTCATACCCTGCGATTACGGGTGTTAGCCGATTTAAAGAATAACCGGAAAAAACGAGAGAAATAGAAACTGGTGCAAAATTAATTACGCATCTATTGTACGATTAGGCCAATGAATTACAGTTAAAACAATTGGGATATTATGTATGATATCATAATTACATAGTACTTGGGAGGGGGATTAATTAGTAAAATTCGAGTCTCTATTAACACTCTCTTCTATTCATTATTTTGTAGTCACATATCGCTTATAATTGGACTGCACAACCTTATTTAGTATTTTGTGCGACGGCTCCCGCTCGTAATACACGAACCGGTATACTCGTCGTGTTGTGTGCATACAGTCAATTCATAATAATTCGAACTCCGATACTTTGAATATCTGTTTAAGCCGAAATAAATATATATATATATATATATATATATATATATATATATATATATATATATATATATATATAAAAGATTTTCCGCAAGAATAATGCAGAATAAGTACATGCATTTCATCTACATAAATAGGTTCCTACCTCCATTATTTCGTGCATATATATTAATCATACTTTTGTTATTATTTTGATACTTTATTTTAATAGCAGATTTATATCACACACAAACTCTTTGTACATGTAATTTTACCCTTTTTGTACAATATTACGTATTTCAAGGCACAAGAGCTAAGATTGCACCCGAAAACATTTTCGCCCGCTACATACCTCCAAATCCATATCTCATGGTTATAGTGCAACAGTAGGGTAATTTAAATACCACATCAGTATAATTATGTTGTATACAGATACTAAAAATGAATTTTGTGAAATTTTTAAGGTAAAAACTGACTTGCAAAAAAAAAGCTTGAAAAATAATGTCACAAAGTTTTTCATCCACCGCCCACACATTCCGTGGGACAGAAATTGCACCATTTTAATTCCAACGGAACCTTTGATGGTTTCCACGAAACCCAAACAAATATGGATGTTTCTCCCATAGAGATTTTTTTACTGATTCCAATGGAAAATTTTGCAGTTTTTGATACTGAAAAACTCCAGTTAGAAGCCTACGAAGGAAGAAACGAGACATCCGGTTTAAGGATGAGGCCTACCTATACCCACTTTATTCCCAGTGAAGTTGCATGCAAGAGCGAAAAAAAAAAATTAAGACAAAAGAACACACTCACTCACTCACTCTTGAATCGCCTATCGCCACTTTTTAAGGTGTTTCTTCCTCCCCTAAAAAATAAAGACGTTTCCGTCTTGAAACAGCACGTGGATCTGACCCTGAACTTTTTGTCTTACCACGCGACTCATCAATCTTCTAAAAGAAGGAGGTAGAGAGGGAGACAGAAAAGAAAGAGATCACAATTGCGATTTGTTGCCCGAATTCTCTGGCAAGTTTTCAATATCTGATATAACCCAAACTCGCTCTGAAAGAAACAGAGGAGAAAGTAAAATTTGTATCAGAAAACCCTTGTTCACATCATTTTCTACAGAGGGCTTTAGCGTTGAAGCGAACATGACAGCACAGCCTTTTCTACTTTTTTCCCCCCTTCAGTAATCCTATATATAATTTTATTATATTTTTTTAAAATTGTTTCACAGATTCTATCATGATGATTTTCACAAATGAATGTACTTTTTTGTTATTAAACCTATACGTATTACACGTTGCGTTACACATGGAGAGATGGAAATCGAGTAAAAAAAAAAAAAAATTGGAGAATATTTAAAGTACCATGTATATAAGTTTTTCCCCTTCATCTCCTCCTCCTCTATTTGTATACGAGGCGTATACTGTAGTATGCGCTGATACGAATAAGGTCAACTTCCTTGCTGCTGCCAACATGAAAATGTTCGAGCGGAACCAAAATTCGGAATAAAAATTTCAGCGAAGGGCATCTAAAAGTATTGCGCTTACTCCATGAATATTTGAGATCCTAGAGCAAAAATTGAGGGAAGGAAATGCCAGTTCGTCTCGATGGGGGAATTGAATGGAGGGCGCGAGAGCACCCCTTCTTTCTGTTCGAACAAACAGTCAAGTTCTTTCCGACAAATTTGAAAGAAAAGTGCACGATCCACATTTTCGAATGCTTCTATTTTCTAAAAGAAACACAAGTTTTAAAAACTGAACATTTTCATAAAAATTTTAAACAAATATATATAGAATATACTATATATAAATGATGGATTTTTTCTTCAATAAAATTGTGACTAATAGGAAAAACTGCATACCGTTTCGACTATCTGGTTAATAGTTTTGTCCTGAGCTCAACTTGTCAAGTCGGGGTCTTTACAAATTGTGAAATGGTCTAGGCGCCAACCGAATATTTTAAAAGCTGAGTATTTTTTTCCTAGAGATGGGGAAAATTGTAGGATCAAATTTTCGTGTCGTCGTGGCGACACTTGGGATTTTTCATTTAATCATTTTTGTCGCACCACGGTCATTTTCTGCACACGAAGGCTAATTAGACCGGGACCTACAATTTATTGCCTATTCCAAATGGCAGCCTTTTTCTTTATCATTTACCAAAAGGTTGGTACACTAACCCCTCGGTGTAGGGCTCCCTGCGGAAGCAATCCTTTTCCGAGTAAGTAAGTTGTTTCTGTACTACCCCCGCATCAGGAAAGTTTCTGACAAGGACGAACCGGGTATCGAACTCACGACATTTTTTAACATCCTTTGGTGCTTTAGGTGAGTATGGGCTACCACGCTCTTGGGATTTGTCAAGCCCTGGGTTAAGTCCTACGTTCAGATCTAATAAAAGATTCCTCAACTGAAAATATCAAACCATCCTCGACTGAAAATATCACACGAACCTCAATTAAATATCTTTATTTTTGAACAAATCCGTTTGTCTTAATTTGCAGATAAACTAATTTCTGATAGAAAAATTCCTCCTCCTAAAGTCCTCCATTCTCCTCCACGATCCAGAAATGCTGAGGAAAAACTGCAGTCCTGGAATTTAGCATAGTGGAACCTCATTTATGCGTCGCTCGGTTATACGACTTCCGTTTAGCCAATTGGTTCTTATACATTTTAACGCTAAAATAATTCATTTATTCGATGTTTTCACTTCGACTCCCACTCCGAATCTTTCGGAAAAACGTCATCATACCCATCAAATGCGCAGAATTTTTGTATGCAAAGACACGTTGCTGTGACAGTTTTGCATATTGTCACCGCAAAAACCACAAATTTAAGGGTGATTGCTGACGCATACGAAAATAGCCAATTAGCTGGCTGATGGTCATTTAGAGTGGACGCTTAAGTGATTTGTTTATTGCTTGTTTCTGAAAATACGCAGACTCGACGACCCGAAAGAAATGGGCTATCTGTTTTGACGTCTATGTCATTTCAGAATTTTTCCTCTCTCAATGTTTTCAGCGGTTTTCCCAAGACGTAAGTCCATTGTAAGCATCTGTAGGGAACAGGTCTGCCGTAAGAGACAGAAAGTAAACATAGAGTAAGTTCTTCCGATCATTTCCTGTAGAATTTTCTTTCGTTGTGATGCTTTACGAACGGCAGATTCAACAAGAATTTTAAATTCATGACGAAAGTTGATCATGCACAACAGTTGAATATCCTTGTGCCAACTTTGAAAACGATTATTAAGCAGAGAAACAAAATCACACACCAAGTTGCAGGTTGCAAATCGTCTACTGCTGAGTCCAAAATGGGGAATTTTCCCAAGTCAAGAAGATTTTATTGCATTTTTTAACCCAATGTCATGTCCCAAAGATAAAATGATCCCCTAAATTTTATTTCTCTTCAAGTTATTTTAATAAGATTTAATTTACTTTCCTTCATGTATGATTGGAATAATATACAGGGTGGGCAAAAAGCTCGTAGAAACTTTAAAAATTCATAAAAACCGGAAAAATAACCGAAATAAAAAACGGTTTGCAGGGTTAGCATCGCTAGGTCACGGGAATTTTTTTAAGACAGGAAAAGAATAACAAAAACAGCCGATAGGTGGCAGTGGCATACACAAGTCAAAGAAAAGATACGCAAATAACGAACAGAATGCCTCCAAATCGTTTATAAGAGCAATATGCGTTCCACATGACCACCACCGCAGGGGATAACACATTGCAGCAGTTGCACAAATCCAGCAACGGCAGAGTGCAGCAGGCACACACACACGGTTTAAAACGGTGAACTGCTTGTGGATTAGGAGCGCAAGTTCTTATAACCGTCTCATTTGCAGATTTCCACCGAAGTCGCTCGTACAAACGCTACCTATCGGCTGTTGTCGAGATTTTTCCTGTCTTAAAAAAATGTGTGTAATCCCCGTGATCTGGCAATGCTAACCCTGCAAACCATATTTTATTTCTGTTATTTTTTCGGTTTTTATAAATTTTTAAAGTTTCTCCGAATTTTTTGCCCACCCTATATGTTTTCTTCATTACAGAAATGGAGATGAAATTACACACATTGACTTTTATGATATTTTTGTCTTTGGCAGGTGGGAAGGGGGGGGAGCAGCGAAGCATGTGAGGTAAAAACTGCGCAAACTTGACACACAGTTCAGGCGACCTGATGTGAATGGAAAAAATATTCTGAATAACTGCAGTCCAAAACTGTACAGGGCGACAGGACCGTGAGTGTCGTTTCTTCAGTTCAGTTCAGTGGATGCCGATGTTCAGTAAACATGAGCAGGGCATTTCTGGAAGAATTTATCAAGATTTACGAGAATTATGCTTTATACGAGGGGATTATGCTTTTGGCATGAACGTATGTTCATTTCTAATGACTGGTGCAATCAGTGCTAGAAGGTTTAAATAAGTGGCTTCGTTTATCCGCAAGTAATTGTGCAGATTTCTAGGCAAAACCTTAAATTCTGAAAGCAAGTTTTTCGTGAGAGTTCCCCCTCCCCATATATTAGTACTTTTAATGAATCATAGAATTGAACACATTTTTTTTTGCTCTCTTTTGGCTGAGGACTGCTTTACTCATCTTCGGCGAAAGTCTTTAAAAGTTCATGTATTTGTTGCATTTTTCACTTGACGACTGCCGTCACATTATAAACAATTTTCTCCGTCTCGTTCCCACGTTTGGATGAAATTCCGGAAGTAAAACATGATTCCTATTGAGCAATCAGAAAATAGCATACCTGTCAAAATGCTCTAAATCTAGGGGTATCACATTCTTGGAACTTTTAGGGTAGGCAGGACCGATCCAAATTGCTTTAAAATTCAATTTAAAAATGTAATAAAATAGAATATAATTGCATGCTACAGGTTGCTTTCAAGGGCAGAGGATAATGGTGGGCGAGTTGTATTTTTTCTGTATTTTGAGTGGCTTTTGGCGAGATTATCCAAGCTTTTATTACAATTTCTATTTGAGTGGCTTTTAATACCGTATGATTCTTTTCGTAATGTAAATTTGCTTTTTATTTTAATTGAACTCCTGTATAACGACCGAAGTCAAATTTTAAAATGTTAAGCGTTTAAAATGATATGCTTATATTTTGAGTGGGATCAATCGTTTTGAAGCTTAATAAATATTTAAAATTTTATTGAGGATTTCTCAATGAATATTGTTTATTTTACTTAAAATATGTCGCGAACCAGCCTCGTGAGAAAAGTATGAGAAAAAACTAGTCTTTTTCTGTATCTTATTTAGTGACGGACTCGCATCGCGAAGAGCCAGGTTCTAACCCCACTGTCACCACAGTGGTGATCGGCTGAAAATGGTTTTCTGTGGTTCCCAACTTCGAGGCGTGAATGCGAGCCGATCTCCCCATTAAAGATTTACGCCACAGAGAGCAACAAGCCTACAACGGGTACAAATATTCAATCAATACATTTCACTCACAATTCGAAATATAGATGGCAGCACTGAAAATCAGACAACACTACATACGCATTGAGACTTAGATACACACACTTTGTTTCAGACTCTGTCACGAAGTTGGCCTGGAAGAGATCTCAGCAACGGGATAAGTCCGGTGGCAGAGCCTTGGACAGTTCATTCATTCATTGTATCTGCTCAATGGACCATATTTTTCTGAGACGCTTTCTTGCGATTTCTAATAAGAATGCACTGTCATGTTAATACAAAACTGACAAGAACCAAACTCTCGTCCACCTAGCAGCAAACGGTATTTCGGAGCGTCTGTGGGGGAGAGCATCATGTACGGCGGTCACATTACCACATGAAAATATCGAAAATATTATATTTCGGAAATAAATAACTGATATACATACTGTATATCGCGATGTACATCAGCGAACCCTAACTACATGGTGCTTATAACCACAAAGCAGCAGCATATAACTGCGACCGGAGAAATTTTTTTTTTTTCCAAATCTACAAAAGACAAGTGGAAAACCGTGCTATGTTGCAAGAATAAAAATATTTTATAAAATCCAATTTCCAAAAAAATTGTATACAGTAATAAATGCTTCCACACACGCGTGTGCACTTCATAGTTCACATAGAAAATGTCAAAATACAGTAAAACCTCCGAACAACGGTAATCTCCAAACAGCGGCCACATTTTGTTGGAACCGAACGTGTCCCAGACTTAACATTACACATGATTTCCGAATAACGGCCACTTAGGTCATAGAGTCGGAAAAAATACGGATACCGCTATGATATAAATGCTAGATGGATACATTTAACGCAGAGAAGAGGGGGGGGGGGGGAAAGAGCCACTGAATTGATCTATAGTTGTGCTGCGGGCCCCTTAAGTGATTTGGAACAGAGCCCCAGGTCACTCAAGTGATCCATAAATATGTTCCGGATAACTGATGTGATCTGAGAATGTGCTGCTTACAAAATTAGGTTTGAGATAGCGGGCCACATCAGATGACTCCGAGGGTCACATTTGGCCCACGAGTTATGGGTTGAGCATGTATGGTCTAGTTCGGTGATTCCCACGCCCCACAAGGGGACAATGAGTTTCAGTTTTTCTATGAGAAGGCTTGGAACCTTCCGAACTCCTTACATTTTTTTACATCAGTTCAAATTTCTAATTTTTAAACAAGTTTTTTTTTTTTTTGAGAGGACTTTATTTTTCTTTCCGAGGAAGGGGTTTGACTAAGGGTCCTTAATGTCTTGTGTTCCACGGAATATTTGTGCCAGTAAGACAAAGTCCACGGACCCCCTTGTGCTAATAAAATGAAAACTGAAGGTCACAAAAAATATTTTGTGTATAGCAATGTAAAAACGATGAGTTAATTGTTCTCATCCAAGCTCAAGCCCTTCCCCCCCCCCCCCTGAAGTCTCTGAGGTCCCCTGATTAAGCGAATCACTGCTTTTGACAAAGCAAAAGTAGACGGAAATGGGGAAGCGCAAAGACTCCTGGTTTTAAAATTTAAGCAGGCAGAGCAAAAAAAAATTAATGGAACTTATGAAGTTTCACCGGGGGGACCCCCCTGACAAAGTACGGGGGGGGGGCATAAGGATTTCAGCGATGCTTTGGTGGGGCATGCCCTCATAAAGGTTGGGAACCACTGGTCTAGTTGATCGTAGGTAGGAAAGAATAACTACCAACTCGCTTTTCTCACCAAGTTGTTTCTGTTGAGTTCTATTTCAGCACTGCAAGCCTAAATTGTGCTGTAGATCGATTAACAGGACTAACTAGATGTTTGGCCAGCCGCGGCCAGCCATCACCTGGACCAGTTTTTATTTTGGCGTCCTGCTCCCCCGTAATGATGGAGAGATTAAAGGGTGAAATTTGCGCCCCCTCTGGTCCGGCACACGGGGCAACAGACCCGCCTGATCACCTCTAGTTGCGTCCCAGTCGATTTATAAATTATTATAATATTATAGTTCAATATAATCAATTGCAATAAATTGCAGAAAGGATTATTATTTTACATATGTATAGATTGCAAATTTTAACTGGTTTTTTTTTTTTTCAGGAATAAAACGGCCATTCCTAACAACTACAGTTGAATCCCGTTTTAACGAATACTGTTATAGCGAAAATCTCGTTTTAACGAACACTTTTCTAATCCTCCAAATAAGTTTTCTCTTGGAGCTCCTTATAACGGGATTCGACTGTAACGCGAGGTACAATAATGCAGCCCAGATAAGTTTACATAAGAGCAGTGCAAATACCTGGAATTCCTTCACAACGAAATTTCGTTATAAAGAAGTGATTTCTTCGGCCTATTGGAGTTCGTTATAACGGGATTCGACTGTACCACTTCCCAATAGCGGCCACGGTCCCGTTAGTGGTCGTTAATGGGAGGATTTACTTTGTTAGTGTTTCAATTTTGAACTGTATGATGATTCTATGTAGAAGTGCAAAGCAATAAATTGATTGTTAGTAATTGTCATAATGTATTTGTATCATAATTGTAGGGATTCGTGCACATCGGGAGGTTTTTCCCGTGCGTAAAAAAGGCTGTTCCGACACCGTCCTGTCTTAAATGGCAATTGATAGTAAATTACTAGTGCGATCAAGATGGTTATTTCAAAAACCTGCCCTATTTTGCGCCAAAATCGGTCGTATTGTTGCAACCCTTCGTAATATACAGGGTGGGCAAAAAGTCCGTAGATACTTTGAAAATTAATAAAAAGCGTAAAAATAATCGAAATAAAAAACGGTTTGTAGGGTTAGCATCACTAGTGCAAGGGAATTTTTTTAAGACAGGAAAAAAAAAACCCTCAAAAACAGCCGATAAAAGGCACTCGTACGACCGACTCCGGTGGAAATATGCAAATGAGACAGTTATAAGAACTTGCGCTCCTAATCCACAACCAGTTCACCGTTGTAAACCGCGTACGTGAACAAGGATGCTGAGTGCGAAGGATAAAGCTTTGTTGGTGAAGTTGTTTTACGTGAACTAGGTATCAGCGACCACCGCCTTGTGTAAATTCCGAGTTCAGAAGAACGTGAGGACTACTACTAAACCAGACATGCACCTCGTCCCCATTCCTCTGCAGAACTTCTAACGAATTGGTACATGTTGGAATGTGTGTGTATTGAACCTTCCGTGGAGTTTGTTTCTGAGTAATGCTTCTTATGTGTAATGCTGCCATCTGCAATCAATTTTTTAAACTGAGTTTTTTTTCAACTCATAGTTGAGTAGTACTCACAAAATAGTGAGTGAAGTGTAATGAATGAATAATTGTAACGTTGTGGGCCTTTTGCTCTCTGCGGCAAGACTTTTTAACGGGCAGATCGGCTCGCATTCGCGCTTCGAAGTTGGGAACCGCAGAGAATGTGAGGACTGGAAAACGGCCTTTAACAGAGGATCGTATAAGAGCCGGGCGACCATGTTTAAAGAAGGCACGTTCACCGCGTGTTGCAGCAGAAATGGAAGCGTTAGCGTCCGAATCAGCTGCAGGGACCAACAGTGCTCGTGAAGCTGCCACAGGCTTGGGCTTACCACCATCCTCGATATTCTTCATGGAATCCTTGATCTGTATCCATACAGATTGCAGTCGTGCCATGAACTTTTACCAGCGGATACCGTACAGAGGGAGGCATTTGCGAGCGTGGGCTTTCTCCAAAATCGAACAGAATCCCAACTGAGTCTTAACATCTTGTGGACAGATGAAGCTCATTTTTCGCTTCATGGCGACGTTAATACCCATAACTGTCGCATCTGGGCGACGTCTAATCCACGTGAGTACACGCAGAAACCATTGCATTCTTTAAAATGACAGTGTGGTGTGCGTTCACAGGTTCGTTCATCATAGGACCATTCTTCTTTGAAACGCAGTGCCCAGTAAATGGGTGGAAAACGGCTACGGTGAATGCGCAGCGTTATTTAACGCTTCCGCGCGAGAAGGTCGTGCCAAGAGATGGGCTTTCTACCGTCACGTTTACGCAAGACTAGCTGATACCCGGCGACGTTGCCCGCCCTTTAAAAAATGTATATATGTATAGCTTATTTCTTAATCAAAAAAATTTCTGCATCAAATAAGAAAAAAATACTTTTATTTTTAAATATTTTAATTAAAAACTTCAGGCAATCGCTTGTGGATACACGATATTTTTTTGTTTTTCCATCTGGTGTGTAGATGTACAAATTTTTGGGATTATCAACACACGAACAGGCGACGTGAAGCTGTCAGTGAGAAATACAAGGCTCAAGTAGGTTGATACCTACCACTGCTAACGACTGGCCTTGCGCTTTGTTGATTGTCATGGCAAAAGTTAAACGAATCGGGAACTGTAATCGCTTGAAAGTGAATCACATTTCTTCGGTGATAATTGGGATACGTGGAATGAAGACTTATTTTTCTTTGTCACATCCAGTTAGAATCGTTGCTTCAATGATGCAATTGTGCAATTTCTTCACGCACATTCTGGTGTGATTGCAGTCTCGGTGTCTCCAAATTTCTTAAAAGCCTTATAGGTGCTCCGACTTTGAGGGCCAAGTTGTGTGGTGGCACACCCGAAATATCCAAAGAGTTCAGAAATTCTGCAGGATACAGAACTGTCTGAGCTGTGTCAACAGATTTGTAAGATGTGGAGTCTCCTGGAATAATTTTTCGGATTTTTTCGTTGACCTTGTTCACACTGTCATTTTTCGGTGCCAGAATCGCTCTCTCACAAAGCCACTCATGGTTTCGGTGATTTTGTTGAATGTTTGGGAAGACTGTTTGCAAGTTCTTGAACTGAGTTTAACAACTGGCAAAATCCATTTGGGAAAGTAATCAGTCCGCTACTTGGGTCTACGGGAATTCTTCCATTCCCAAGTTTGATCACAACTGATGTGAAAATGATTGCAGTGCTGAATTATTTTGCAGTTGAACTCGCATGTTGGTGGATAATGATAATTTTTTTAACTTCGTGCCAGAGTGTTGCTTATTTGGGGCAAGCATTGAGTTCATCAGCTGGAGTTGAACATTTTTATTCTCAGTTTTGTCGTAGTAGTTGTTGTTCTCTGTTAGTGACGTCATATGTCCAGCTTGTGCAGCGAATATCATTCCATTCAAACGTCTTTCAAGCACTTTTAAAATTGAAACCATATCTCAACGATGGGCGGTTGATGAGATAAAGGCCGCATTAGTACTTACAGGACACCCTGTATATAGGCTAGCAAAAATACCCGGAGCTTCCCGTGTTTTCTTCAATTACTGGAAGGATTGGAAAAGTGACAAACCATTATAAAAGGAATAAACTGTTATAATGGCAGCATTAAAAGATGTGACAAACCATTGTAAAGACTTACACGTCTGAAACGCATTGTTGGAAACCACGGTACTAAAGTAAACGTTCCGAAAGTGATTGTTGAGGCCCCAAAACCATTGTTGCCCGACAGTTTTTCACCCATTCCGGGCATTAGCCCAGCTCTGACGAACTTTTAAAGTAGCCTACGGTTCATTCCCGGTCCTGTTTGGTATATATATGCAAAATCTGCCGACGATCGGCCTAAAACTGTAGATTTTGTATAAAGAATATACATACATACTTTCACATTTATATACAAGATATTAATTTTATTTTAGTTTGATTAGGATAGCGCGAAAGCAACCTCATTCATCGAACATCAGGTCGCCCTCTTGATCTTTTTTAGCTCAGAGCAGTTGGCGAAGATTATATGGACACGTACAACTCTCTGGAAGATTTCTGTTAGAATCCCAGAGTAAACTAGCTACCTCATACGAACAATATCTTCGCTTTTTTCCCAAACAAAACCGATCCATACCATCTCACCGACATGACCAACATCATTGGCCTGGTCGAATTTCATTTTTTCTGCAGATCCTCAAGCATATAGTCTTCGTTAAGAGCAGGGGTGTTCTACCTTATTGGTCCTCGGGGTTTTCCACGTTTTGGGACACACTATTATGCAGGGTGATTCAGGAAAGATAGGAAAAAATAGGTGATAGTACACACCAATACAAACAATTGTCATCAAAGAATGCATGGTCTAACATGGAACGCAAACGCGCGTTTCGAAACGGCCGATCCGCAAACGTTAAAACGGCATTCCTGTTGAAATTTATCCGGAGAAAAAGAACACTGTGCATGCAAATGTAACCTAGAGAAGAAACGGTATGCAAATCTGCGACACAGTGAATAAAAAGCGCGGGCGCCAGCCCTGTGAAGTCATTCTAGCGTGCCACCGTTCTAACAGTTGCAACGTACGGGATAATGGCGCACTTTAGTAACACTGAAAAAGCAAATATGATTTCATTTACGGCGCTGCAAACGCTTTGCTACAGAGGCACCGAATGTACGGTGAGCGTTTTCCCCATAGGCGGTTGCCAAATCCGAAAACATTTGCGCGCTTCGGCAGCTGTGCGAAACGGGATCCTTTCTTGCTTCCCGGTCTGGTGCAGGTCATACAAGGACCGCCAGAACAGCAGGTGTGGAAGACGAGATTTTGGAGATTGTGGCAGATCAGCCAACTACAAGCACACGAGCTGTGAGCCGTAGCCTTGGTGTGCCACAATACATAACATGGAGAGTGCTGAAGGGCGAGAGGTTGCACCCATACCATTTTCAACGAGTCCAAGCATTCAATGAAGATTATGCTGATCGCGTAGACTTCGCCCGCTGGCTCCTACAGCAGAGTGCAGCACGTCCAGATTTTGCGACGACTTCTTTTCTCCGATGAACACACTTTCGCACGAGACGGTGCATTTAATATCCACAATAAACATGTCTGGGCGTCTGTAGATCCACAGCGACGCTTCCCCATTAATTTTTGGGCAGGAATGATCGGCGACCACCTAATTAGACCGCATCTTCTACCGGAAAGCCTTGACGAGGGCACATATCGGACGTTTCTACAAGAGGTGCTGCCAGACTTGCTGGAGGATGTTCCAACTGCCTTCCGACGGCGTATGTGGTTCCAGCACGATGAGCGCGAATGTTGAGAGAATCTTATTATTTATATGAATTAGGAAGATAAGTGTCTGAGAGAGAGAGAGAGAATCTCATTTGCTTTGAATTTAAATCAGAAGATATTATTGAAAGAGCTAAGACTTTTTAAAGAAATGTAAAAATCAATCAGAAGGGCATTAATAAATCAATCTATTAGTAAATATATAAATGTGTAAGCATGTAAGCAGGAAAACACCTTAAACAGGAAATCTTAATGAGAATTATTTAGAGTTGGGACAACAAAAATAAGTCGTACTAAGTGGAAAAACGTTCTAAATGGGAACGTTATAAGCGGGATCGACTGTATATTTGTTTCAGAGTTATTAAATATGCTAAATTCCATATGTTCAACTCTCAGAGGCTTTTCCTACTATTAGACAATGAAAGTAAATGAACCTTTAGATGGAACATGTTTTTAGAAATGAATTATTTGATTCACAGAAATACCTCCTCCAGGTAAATTAGAGTACAGCGGCATCTCTGAATATATCAGTATGAGCATGCACTATTACCTGCTACTTCTATGTCCATAAAATTACACGGAACCTAGTTTTACATACGTGTATCTATTTTTTATTATGTGAGCTACCTTCTTTAACCAGAATATTGGTGGTTCTTTTTGAAGAAGTTCTAGTTTGGAAAACTAGAATGCTACCAACTTGCCATAGCGAAATTTAGAGATGCAGTTTTTTGATACTTTAATCTTTCAGCACAAATGCTTCTCTGTTTTCGGTACTAAATCGTATCCAGGTGTGGAACTCCCTTGGTCAATAGAAACACCCACTATCAAATATGACACATTTGGCCTTTTGGAATCAGTGTCTGCGTAGTCTAATACAGTCGAAGTTGATTAATTCGAATCTCAAGAAAAGTTCGAATCATCCAAAATTCGAATCCTTCAATTCATCAACATAGGATTACCATACTTTCATACTTAAAAAAAAAACCACTTGTTAATTATGAAAAATGTATATTGGATACTATTACTTACTATGCTAAGTTTATTTGTAACAACTAGTGTTTGTAGGAAAAGAAACTGGAGAAACCGCGAGACACCCAGGCTCTGTCGCAAGAAGCAACGTAAGCACCTCGCCCCCCCCCCCCAGAGCAATATCGAAGCAATATGAGAGCTCCTCTAGTAGGAAAAGAAACGATCGCGAAAACTATTTCATTTATAAATTTTTAATTTTCTTTAGGATGCTCCTAGACATTTAAAAACCACGATATTCGAGCTTCAACGGCCTTATTTTTTCTAACATGTCCGAAAGTGTAAACATGTCCTAACATGTCACAAAGGGCGACTGAAATTTAGCTAGAAATTCTGAGAGAAGATACATTTTTTTTGCAAATGACATTTCTGAATCAGACCTCAAATTTTCCAAAACATTTGGAAAAAAATCGAATTAAACAAGTACAGTGAAACTTCGATCAACCTTCACCGTCCGGAGCAGGGCTGTGACGGATAACCGAATAACAGAAATCTCGTAATGCATATGTACAGTAACGTGATTTCACTGCTTGGGACAAAAATAAAATTCTTTAAAAGTGAATAATACATACATATATTTAATTTTACACACAAACGATCAGTATAAACTTCAATATAAGGTCAGTCCAGGAAGTGGCGATATTGAAAATAGCGACCTTTGTGTTGCATCTCTTCCAAAATTTTTTGGTAGTCATCAGATGAAAGCAAAGTTTTCTGTAACGCCGCTTCATATTTCCAACTATACCTTGGCCCATAGGCTGGATAAGTGGAGTTGTATTCGCTGGGAGAAAGAATCGTGCTATTTTTCCATCATCACTTTTGAGTTCACAAGAAGGGTGTGTCAGGTCACTGTCCACAGCAGTGCTCCCTGCGGCAACTGCTTTTCGGCCATATGAGCTCTACCTTGAGGCATGAAAATGCTGTAGGACCATTCTGAAAAAATTGTTTGGTCCACCCAAGCACTTTTTTGGGCATAATAGTTCACAGGCAACGCGTTCATATTTAAATTTTTGAAAGCACGTGGTTTTTTGGATTCACCAATGACGAAAAGGGGTAATCTATGATTGCCGGTAACATTTGCACAGAACATAGTAGTGATTCGATGTTTTTGGACCTTCAAACTCGAGACTATGTTTTCCATATTTTTTTAGACGATGACGGATAACAGAAACTGACGGTTAAACGAAGTTTCACTGTATTAATATTATACGAATTAGCCAAATCCGTCTACAATTCCAAAAGGTCGATTGAAGTTCCCAGCTGTCATTATGAGTTGACATCCACTTCGAAAGAGTTTCGTCACAGTGAGCAGAAAAATTATGCATTCATGTACAAATACAGATACCACAACAGGCAACTTGCCCAACGAGGTGGCGGATAAAAAAATAAATTGCCTATAACAAACTTAATGAGCATTTTTGGAGTTCAAAAAAGGCAGTATCGCGAAACCATAGTAAACTGTTTTCGTCATTAGAAATAAAATGAATGTAGACCTAACTACTTTGTTAATCAGGAAATCTGCTGTTGGAACAAATAGCTCAAATGCGGACCTTATTTTCAAAAGGGAATATTTCAACTTTTGCTAAATTTACAATAGAATAAAAAAACAAAAAAGTAGAAAATAGCCCAACAGGTAGCATATAGGAATGGTAGAAGAAATTTTAAATACTATGTTTGAATTATCTACATTTGAATTTTGGAAATGTCCGTTTTGAAAGAAAATTAGTGGAAATGTTTGTTACCTTTTGATTAAAATTATAGGTGGTCAAGTCTGAAAAATTGAAAATTTCTACGTCACCTGTTGTTATGCACACTCTTTGCCTCTCGTCATTAACATAATACACACAATCATTTTACAGTGGAACCTCCGATAACCAGTCACTTTTTGAATTACGTCGACGGGACTCAATGTATTTTACTATCCATTAACAGGCACTCCTTGTTTGCAGACAAAATTTTCGGTCTCATGGGCGACCGTTATCGAGGTGTCTACCAAAAAATACTGAAGTAAATGCACGAGGAGGATATGTTCCCTTTCGAAAGAAACGATTAACTTTTTATTGTAATTTTTACCAGAATATTTTCATTAGAATAAGCCCTCTTGCATAATCCGATAGAAAAGCCCATTCCAAAGATTCAGAAACCGTTGAAAAGTCAATTTCAAAAAAAGCCGGAAACGTTCCCTTTTGAAAATAAGCTCCTCAAATAATTAGGCGCATAATTTTGGAGATGGAAAGTAAAAACCGGTATTATCGATAGGCTACACACTGAAAGTATAGAAAATACACAAATGTTCAAAAATATAGAGCATACAGTATAACAAACCCTCGCTCGTTCCACCGCAATGGTAAGATTTCATTCATTCAGTGTAGTCGTTCACACGAAACACTTTACGGAATATAAAAGTATTTAGCTATATCCGGGAATAAGCGTAGTCAGCATCTGCAGATACGTTTGTCCAGAGACGTCATGAAAAATCAACACACAAAAAAAGTGTCAGGATTATGACGCCATTCAACTTCATTATGACAAAAAACAAGCGGAAAGCTGCACAATATCAGAATTATGAGTAGCGGTCCAGCGGAGAGAGAGACAATGCTTCATAAAGCCTGTAACACCTGCCTCAAAAAAAAAAAAAAAAAAAAAAAAAAAAATCTGCTATTCGCCCACGCCTTATTTTCTTCTACACTGTTACAGCAAGTAAAAGAATTGGCATCTATTTTCTTTTACTAGCTGCGGGAGGGAGGGTCATTTTAAGCAGTCTGATGGACTAATTATACAAAAATCTACTTCACTATTTAAATAAATCAAATGGTTTGATGAATAAAATCATGCATCAACCGAAATACAAAACATCTTAAAACAGTAATTAGGGACAGGACCGTAATTAGGACTCTTTTGGGGGGGATATGATTTTTCCACCCCCACCACTGCAAATTCGATGATTTTATAATGTGCTATACTTACCTCCTAAAATCCGCCGCCCGGGGCAGTTGCTTCCCCACCCCGCTCTGGATACGGGACTGATTAGGGGCACGAATGAACGCCAGAACTCTGCCACTGAACTTATCCCGTTTCCGCTAAATAAGCCATTCATGTCATGCATTTGTCAACAAATTCGGACCACGTGCAGTTGAACTAGCAGAGATGAATCTCAAAAACTGGCATTGTTTACAATGAGAAATGGGGTCTGGGAGGTTTACGATAGTCTTAGGTCAGGTTTTTTACTCCCAGACCACGTAGTCGGGAATGCGGGTTAGTTAATGATAATCACAACAGTACTGACGGGGAATTACCCACCTCTGACTTGGATGGCTTCTCGATTGACAACAAACCACCGGGCAAATTAAAATGTGTGTTAATAAATGCCAGGAGCTTGGGTAACAAGAAAGATTTTTTAGAAACTATGATAGTTGTGGAGGACTTGGATCTTATAGCCATTACAGAATCTTGGGCAAACGATGGGGATGAATCTTTCTTACACATCTCCGGATACGATACTTTTTTGAGAAATAGATCTGATAGGAAAGGGGGTGGAGTGTTGATATACGTGAAATCATGTTTGAAGGCTAGAGAGTGTAACGTACAGAGAAGTGATATTGAAACCATATGGGTTGAACTTGAGAACAAAAGACGTCATAAGCTTATTGTTGGGGTTTGTTACAATCCACCGAATAGGGATCAAAACTACATCGCCAAAATGCATGATGAAATTTCCTACATGTGTAAGCGAAAGAGGGTTCTCATACTAGGGGATTTCAATTACCCGGGTATTGATTGGGAGAACCTTTCATCTGGAAATCAGTATGAAAGAGACTTTCTTAAGTTGGTGCTCGAAAATTTTTTGTATCAGCATGTATCAGAAGCCACTAGGGGTACTGCTATTTTGGATTTAGTTCTTACTAGTTCTGAGGATCTAGTTGAACATGTTTCGGTGGGGGAAGAGTTTTCTTCCAGTGATCATCGTATCGTCAGATTTCACTGTAACTTTTCCTCGGGTAAGGTTGATAACAAAAGACTGGTTCCTTGTTTTCGGAGAACTAACTTTGATGTTTTGCGAAGAAGGTTAGCGGAAGTTTTCAAAGACCGGTTGGAATCAGTAGGGGTGGTAAGTCAATGGGAAGAATTTAGTACGAAGCTGTCCTCTGTTTTGCACGACGTCATACCCTTTGTTCGAAAAAAGCGTGTTTGTACATCACACCCTCTATGGTTCACGGATAGCGTGCGGAACCTTTATCTTGAAAAGAAAAGAGCATTCAGAGAGTATAAAAGTGGACGAGGTGACCTATCATTGTTTACTGATAAAAGAAGACTGTTGAAGAAAGCGATAAGGGATAGTAAAAAGCAAGTTGAATCTAGGTTGGCAGATAACATTGGCTCTGACCCAAAATCATTTTTTCGATACGTCAATAATGGATGTAAGGGGACAGTTGGCCCCCTCTCGATAGGAGGCTCAAAAGTAGAGAGCAATGTAGGCATGTGTAGTGCTTTCAATGACTTTTTCGCGTCGGTTTTTAATGGAGATAATGATATTCGATATACGGGTGTTGCATGGGGTAATAAAACGCTCAACGATATTCAAGTGGAAGACGTGGAGGTCCTAAATCTTCTAAGAAATGTATGTGCAAGCAAAGCACCAGGACCAGATGATATCTATCCCAGGGTTCTCAGGGAAGGTGCTAATGAATTGTTGGGGCCAGTCGCACAGATATACAGGAGTAGTGTTGCTGAGGGTATCGTCCCGAGAGATTGGAAACTGGCTAACGTTGTTCCGATATTTAAGAAGGGTAGTAGAGAAGTGGTGTCTAATTATCGTCCAGTGAGTTTGACGAGCTCCCTCTCGAAAATTTTGGAAATTATCATCAAAAGGCAGTTTGTGAAGTGGATAGACGAGAATAATGTATTGTCGGATAATCAGCATGGGTTCAGGAAGGGGAAGTCATGTGTAACTAACCTCCTTTGCTTCTATGATTACGTGACTAAGGCTTTGGGTAAGAGCAAAAATGTCGACGTTGTTTACCTTGATTTCCAGAAGGCATTCGATCGGGTCCAACATGGCAAACTCTTGAAGCGTTTACACGAGATTGGAATAGGGGGCAACTTGCTGAATTGGATAGAATCGTGGTTAAGAGATAGGTCGCAACGAGTTATGGTGAACGGGGAATTCTCTGGTTGGACAGACGTCACAAGTGGAGTTCCTCAGGGAAGTGTCCTTGGCCCCATACTTTTTTCACTTTTTATCGATAAACTCGATCAGGGTATCGATGGAATTACTAGCAAATTCGCAGATGATGTGAAGCTAATGGGGGTAATCGGGAATGAAAGCGATAGGGAGTTGCTCCAGACCAACTTAAACAAGATTGCAGCATGGGCAAATGAATGGAGCATGACGTTTAGCGTAGATAAGTGCATGGTCGCTCATTTTGGTTCGAACAACCCACGGTTCTCTTACGAGTTGAATGGTGTCACTATCCCGGATGCAACTAGAGTCACCGATTTGGGAATTCTCATTGACGAGCGACTTAAGTTTTCTGAACATTGTTCAGCGGTTGTCAAAAAATCGAATAGAATGCTTGGTCTCATTTTCAAAAAGGTCTCTTCGCGTTCTCCTAAAGTCATTCTTCCTCTTTTTCGAGGCTTAGTTCGTCCTGGACTGGAGTATGCTGTAAGGTTTTGGAGACCATACCTACAGAGGGACATAGACTTGGTTGAAGGGGTGCAGAGAAGAGCTACGCGTGTCCTTATTGGCACACAGGGCTTGAGTTATGAAGAAAGACTTCATTTTTTGAATATGTTTACATTGGATGAACGCAGGTGTCGAGGAGATATGATCGAAGTGTTCAAAATTTTCAATGGGATGGATAGGATGGACCATGAACTTTTAGTACACCGCCAATCGACTGCTTTTACAAGGGGACACCAGTATCGATTGGTGAGGGACAATGCAAGGTTATGGTGTCGCAGGGAATTTTTCTCCAATAGGGTTGTCAATAAATGGAATAGCTTACCCCCGGAGGTAGTAAATTGTAACACAATTGACACGTTTAAAAAGAAATACGATAAACATGTTGGGGGTAAATCGAGAAGCTATCCATTCTTAGAATAAGACAACCATAAGTAATCTTTATGGGCATCGTATAATATTTTATCATGTGTATATATTGTTTGTAATTTGTGTTAATTGCATTTTTAATTGGGTTGCTGTATTTTTGAAACATATGACAACCATATTTTTATGGGCATCTTTTTATCAGCCACCTCGTTGGGCATTTTGCCTGTTGTGGCGTTGTATTTGTATTTGTATTTGTAAATGAAAGAAAAAATGATGAGAGAGCAGGTTTCCGTTCTCTCTCTCTTTCTCAGCTACCTTCTTTCCATGACTGGAAATGTGAAGGTTGGTGGGGACAGCGTCAAAGCAGACTAATCTAACGTACATGTGCATACAAGAATTGACATCATTCCCCCCCCCCACACTTCAAAGTGTATCTTCCCCTATGCCTCTAAAATGTTTATCTATATACAGGGTGCATAGTAAACAAGGGGTATGATATTTTACTAGGGAGCCGTTGATTCTAGAGGTAGACTTCCAGTTTTAAGAAAAAGTTTTCAAATAGCGGGTAGCACTCAGATATGTCATTCATATTTCAAGGGATTGTATAGTTATTAAAATAAAATTAACTTTTTACATGGACACTGTCTTCAAATACCCAGTTAGAAAGTTGTTGCCCTGTATTTTTTTTAGACGATGACGGATAACAGAAACTCACGGTTAATCGAAGTTTTACTGTATAGTCGAAGTTAGATATTTTAAAATGCTCACGGAAATTTATATTCGAATTATAAAAAAATATATATTGCCCGCGAAATTGAAATTACACTCTTTCTCTCTCTCTTCAAGGTACCAAAAAATTCGATTCCCACTTGTAAATGTTTGGCTGTATATAAATACTATGATTAGAAAAACGAGATTGATGTCGTCAATAAAGCCAAAACATAGTACACTGATGTGACGTGGTTATCACGTCACGTCAGACACGACGCAAGTTCTGATTCGTCGAAATTCTGTGACGTGGAAATTTTGCAATGTGAAATTCCGACGTCACAGAACTTCCACGAATCAGAATTCTTAAGGTATTTGACATTTACGTCACGTCACTAGTGTGTTTCGGCCTTATAAGTGAGAAATACCTAACGTTAATGACGATTGGGTACAAGGGTCACTTGCTAAAATTATATGTATATTGATTACTCACATACCAGAGTAAAAGAATACGCACACAAACCCAATGATGTCACTTTTATGTGCGTGATGCGCAAAGGACGTACATATTCCTCTGCGGAATTTCTATATGCATTTTATCAGGGGCCGTATATGTATACACTGCCCCCCCCCCTCTAACGTTCAATGAGAAAGTTATTTCCCTGTCTTTCCTAAGAGAAGAGACAGGGCAACAACTTTCTAACTAGAAGTTAACGGGCAAGAGAACCGTATAAAAAAAATAAATCTTATATCTCAGTACATACAGTGAAACCTCGCCACAAAGATATAACGATGAATCCCTCTACAACGATATTTTTTCAAATCTTGCTTAGAATCGTCTATAATCTAATGTTAAACTTCTCTCCCGGTACAACGATATCCTTTACTACGATGAAGCCCTACGATACTTTTTTTATATTTCTTCTAGAAATATCCTTTTTTAAGCGATCTCACTACCGACTTTGAAAAAGTAGAATTTTCAAAAATGACTTCTATCTGAACAAAAAATATTTCATTCGATTGCAAATAAAATACTAAAAATTTCGTGTGAATCGGTTAATTTGTTCTTTCATAATTAAAGAAATAAATACTGGATTATAGTTTGAACGTATACTAGACAAAACATTTCGAACGCGATTTTCTCATTTTAGAAAATTCCGACTTTTTCAAAGCCGAAAGAGTAGCGAGTCCTTAAACTCGTCTTCTTTTTAGTTCCTCCGCGGACATCTAATACCGGTACTTTACAACCTGATCATCGATACCGAAAGTGTATATGAAGTTTTTGATATAACTATTTTGCACGTGATACACCGAAGTGTATTGCGATAAACTTCTTTACAGGTATACATCCAATTGAATTTTGTTTATCAACAATAAATTAAATTTTTTTTCTTGCAAATAAATACTTAAAAGCACATTTTTTGGTAGTGCAATCGACGTTCGTTATAATGGACGACTGTTATAGACTTTTCCATTTTAACGAGCAGTACGGAAGGTCCTAATCATGAATTTCATTACAACGACCGAATACAACTCGGCCGCCGTTTTATGAAGAATTGGAAAAATTATGTCGTTGAGTGTTTCAGTTTGATGGCACGTGATAATGTTGCCTCTCAATATAACGATAATCCCTCTACAACGTTATTTTTTCTTGATCCGCAAAATATCGTTATATTGCACCTCCAAGAGAAAAACAAGGCATATCTCTAAAATGGTCACTTTATTTGGATACATTTTCTAATTGAATATTCCTATCCTCCAACGATTCAAAAGATAAAGGGTGTATAAGGGTACGGTTTTATACTCTGCATACGTCTAGAACAGCGGCTCTACCCCAAGGCCTTCGCGGAGTACCGGTTGAAAGTCTTCTGGACCAGCAATTATCATGATCTAGAGGAAATTTAAAAAACATGCAATATACCTACAAATTTAAGCCACAAGTAATGTATTTCCAGGGTCGGAACTACGAGAAGAGATTGGAACTACCGATTCAACGAGCTGAAGCTGTGCTATCCAAACAATGTGGCGCGGGTCACCCAAGTGATCTGTAAATTTGACGCGGTGAACCGAAGAATTCCGCGGGTCACTTAATTGATCTGGGAATACGCCATTAATTTTTACAAAATTAGATTGGAAGTCGCAGGTACATCAGATGCACCAGCGGGTCAAGGGTTGGGCATGCACGTCTTACACTATAGAACCTGACATGAGAATCTAATGTCTAACAGGTTAATAAACTACTTTTCGGAAAACGGTTATATAATTTTTTTTTATTATTATGAATGTAACACATGATTTATTCATTTTTTCCTGCACCGGGAAGTAGAAGCAATTAAAGACGCTTCTTAGAGGCAGAGTAGTAGCATATTCCTGTTTTTGTTTTCGCTCGTTCAGTAGTAATAAGAGGTAGATTGAATTGACGCGCGCATCACAATCTTCTCCCGAAAGTCCGTCTTCTCTTCCCCGTCTCAGTGACGAATTCCCCCCCCCCCACTTTAAACCTCCAACGTCTGGAGACGTTGGGAATATCTTCTTAACCTTTGGTATTTCGGCAAAACGATCATTTTCTAGCGGCTGAAAACCCGTGCATGCGCATCCCCTTTCTCTTTCTGTGGATGCTCATCCCGCGAAAGATTCCATAAGAGTCCGTCCTGCGCAAGATCCAAAGCTCCTCCCTCTTTTGTCTTACATATTAACTGTTCCCCATTCCCCTCATAGTCTGTAATAAAGAGTCCTCCTCCAGTCTGTAATAAAGCAAGATTTCCCATCTGCTCCCCAGAAGAAATGCATATGCTACGTACGACAGTCTTCCTTCCAATGATAAGGATTATTGGTCCTATTTTTGGAAAAATACTCGCGATCTGGCTGCGTTAAAACAAAATATTGAAAGCTCCAGATGCTTTCAATTTTGAACACTTTCTTCTCGCCAGATATAACACTAACAGTGTGTATACCATATATAGAAAGTAACAACACAACTTCAGAAATGCGGAGTAAAATTATATGTTGAAAGTAAACGCAATTACACATAAGAGGTTGAATACAGGTTACGAAAGAGCTGAATACGTACTAGTGTGCTTTACTTACATTACTGAAGATAATCTACTGTAAGTGTTTGCCGTAAGTGGCAAGACAGCAATAAGAACGGGGATTACTTGTTCGAATAAACTTGATCAGGTTGACAAATGGGGATCTCTCTGCAAAAGTTACTCTCATTTCCTGTCCGCATGCATGTGTGTGGATCCTGTGCACAACCTACAAAGTTCTAGCTATTTACTGTTCTTAGCTCGGCCAAAAAACCCATCGTCCCAAACTCGATGCATTATCATTCACAATTTGCTGATACGACTTAAGAAACTAGGGGACTTCAATGCTGTTGAGGTAGAGTACGACTATTGCTAGGCGTAATTCAAACCTAACGAATAGTAAATCACCATACTTGTGTTTACTGCTGCTGCAAGGCCGTAACGAGGGGGGGGGGGGGAGGACTTGGGGGGTCTGGTTTCCCTCTCCATGAAATGTGAGAAAATGATCAAAAAAGAGAAAAGGAGGCCAAATCTATTGTTCCATCACTTTGGTACCCCCTCCGAACGAAATTTCTGGCTACGGGCCTGTGCTGCTGTACCACACATTCACCTCGTCCATATTTCTCTGCGGAATTTCTAACGAATTGGTACATGTTGGAATGTGTGTGTATGTGCAGTGAACCTGACGTGAAGTTTGTTTCTGTGTAATGGTTATGTGTAGAGTTTCCATCTGCCATCAATTTTTTCTAACTATGAGTGCAATGATTGAACAATTGTATTGTTGTAGGACTGTTGCTCTCTGTGGCGAGACTTTTTAACGGGGAGATCGGCTCGCATTCGCACCTCGAAGTTGGTTTTCTGTGGTTGCAAACCAACGTTTACTAGGCACTGGAGAATGCCCATATTCATATGGATACGAACCAGAGCAGAATGTACGAAAATTCCCGTAACTTTGATCAAGATTGTTCAAGCAACTACTCACCGTTATCATCACTGTTTGGCCTCTAACGGCAATCATGAGCTTTGACTGATAACATAAGTATGCGTTCTATTTTTAGATTTCATTTCGAGAAAATATTTATCCCTGGATAAATATGCAAAAAGTGATGGAATAAAAAAAAGAACTAATTTGATTCACTAACTACACTATCTAGTTAAATGTATCGAAATGGGGGAAGCTTGAGTCCAATATATTTATATGGGCGTTATGAAGATGGCAAATATCGGTACGGGACTCGGGCCCAACACATGTTTACGTCTATGAATATTAGAATTGGACTTTCAACGTTGATTTTATACTGATGTTGGCCTCTTACCAACATCAAGAGAGACTGGTTCAGGTAGTCTATGGAAATATTTATATATAAAAAATATAATTAACCCTCCATGGTCCCGTGTATATTTAAATATACAATACATGACAAATACGTGGTCAAAAAAACCCATTGTACAAATTTCTTTACATTAATTACTTGTTATAAAATTCAAAATAAGATTTAATTGAAAAATTAATTTTTTGAAGGAAAAAGTATCACAGAAAAATTATATCAAAGGACCAAAATTAAATTTACGTGTCGATTTTCAGTAACTAATTTGTTGATTTTTCATAATATTTTGAACTGCGTTTCTTTTTTGAAAGGCCACCTGAATAATATCACTCACATATTCAAGCGATCTATTAATTTTTTTTTTGCCTTCCTGAGCAAATGTAATTCAAACCCCATTTTTCAGAGGCGCATGGTAGCGAATGTTAGGAGTGTTCGCCTAACTGTCTTCAATAGTTTTGAAAATTTTCCCAAGTTACACTCCAGAAACATTCCGAATGAGAATTGTGAAATTCCTTTATGATACGTGTTCCAGCTCACCATCCAATAAAATTAATATCTTGATTAAATTACCATCGTCCATAGACTTCAGGTCGAAAAGAAATGGATCTAGTGTCACTAACAGAGAAAGAAACTTGAAAAAAAAATTTTTAATTGCATATGATAAATAATTATTGTATCCTATAAATCATTTTAAACTGAGAATATTCGAATTTAACGTCACACATTTCTGCCAGCGAAAGCCAAAAAATAAGGTATCAGAATGTCGATGTGATTCATAATTTTTAAATAATTTAAAAATTCGGTTTTTCGCATCACTTCAACCTTCCGTATAAGTAAATATGTTACAATTTTTAGAATCTCGCACCCCAAATATTCTCTCCCGCACCTCCTATCTGCTGCTTTAAGAGTGATTTCAGTAAAAAATGCAGCTTATATGTACAATACTTTATTTTCTAGAAAATTTCGATTCCTTGTTAATGTCATTTTACGAGCGCTGCTGAAAATATACCTGTTAAGAAATTTATTAAAACGCAACAAATGAAGGAAATTGGTAATAAAATTCAAGGTGAAAGAATCTTAAGCAAGATTTAAGTAACTTTTTGCTAAGCAAGATTTTATCAGATTATAAATAACATTAAAATCAAGGCAAACTGTATATTTTTCCCTTATAATTTACCATTTTAGCTAATTAAAAAAATCTATTCTAATCAATTAAATTATGTTCCATAATTATTCCAAGTAAAAATATGCTGACAGCATCATTTTGCATCGGTATTTGTAAAGAAAAAAATAATTTTCAATACGGTACGTTTTTATGGGATGAACAGTAGAAAGTTGATAATGATGACAAATAAATGCTTAAATAATGTTGACAAATAAATGCTTAAATAATGTTGACCGCTGTTGCTCACAACAGCCGAAACCGATTTCCTGATTTGAAATCGTGTTCAAGCAACACCCCCAAGTGTTGGTCCAACTCTTAAACAAAGTAGTTGAAAAATTGCTTTTACCACAAGGCTTCAATAACAACTGATATTTTATTGCGATTCATTTGACAATAAATCCAGGAAACATTGATCAGCTGCAACGAGAGAATACTTCAAAAAGGGTATGAATAAATAGTATTGTGATTCAAGTCCACCAACACAAAAAAGTGACGCATAACATAAATAAGAAGCCTCCTAAATGCAAGAAACGGAAAAAAAACTGTCAGTAAAAACTAATGAAACCGTACAAAGACATGATATCGGAAAGCAGTCCACTTCCAGAGAAACCATAAAAGTAATTATTTTGATAAGATCCTTGAAACAATGACCTAATCTTTACAAACGAAAGTCGGAACAATATCAACAATTTCGATTGGTGTATATGTTCTTACAGTAAATGTGATAAATCAGGTTATTATGCATAATCACCAAAAATATTGGTTTGATAAATGTATCGCTTTTACCGGCGATTACGCACAATACCCAAACGTCGCTGTCAAATTTGATAAATCGTACCAAATTCATCACCTCTTTTGCGGTTATTATGCATAATCACAATCTCGTATTAGCAAATATAAATTGGTCCTATTGCCGTGATAAGATATATTATTTAGATGACCGTACTTGGGAAACAGAATCAGTAGCCTACTCTGATTTAACTTTCAACTCCTATTTTACGAATTCTGAAATCTGACCTCCATATAACGAATATCACATTTAAAAAATTTACAGATCGCACTCTGATACAATGAACTCTTATTTAGCAAATTCTTTGATTTGACGAATTTTCACGTTTTTGTGCATTTAAAATCAGACCCCCAATATAACAGGGTATGAAAAAAATCATGATTTTTTTTAAAAAATAAAATTTTAAAAATGAATTTTTTTTATTTAGATTAACTTGAGGAATAACATGCAAAATATCTTAACTCAATAAATTAAAATTAAATGTACATATAACTAAATTTTTTATTTGGTTCAGGTACTTTCAATGGTTTTGGTATCCTAAAATATCATATGACAGATGGTTGTATCTCGGATTACAATCCGATGTGCACAGTTGTCAATAGAGTAAACAACTAAGCATTTGGGGATTTTAGATTCAAAACTATCCTGGAAACACATTATTTGAAAGTAGAATTAAATTGCAACATTAGGAAATTTTATTTTATCAGGAATAAATGTTCCCAATTCATTTTAAACCTGCTTTATTTTGCGTTAGTAGAATCTAGATTGAATTACGGCATTACATGTTGGGGGGGGGGGGGACATACTTACTTCAGCAATCTTTCAACACTTTTCGTCACACAAAAGAACTTAATCCATATCATTCTAAGTAAAAATAAACTCACGCATACATTTCCACTTTTCAATCAATTAGAAATACTACCTCTACAACACATTTGTATGTTTATAAAAGTTTAAAAGTGTTTTATAAAAGTAGTAGTCATTTCAATCTGAAATTATATAAATCTGGAATACAATTCAGACTATAAAGGTACCAAAGCCAAATAGATCTTGGTTGTACACTCAAGAAAATTCAAATTATCTATTTGACATTGTAATGTAATCGTTTACCTTGCATACTTCAAAAAATGCTGATTTTTTTTGTCCATCAACTCCATTCCTATTGCCACTTATTTCTTAGTATTATATGTACATTTTCTTTTTTTTCTTTCGTTATTATTTGTACCGACAAACATGTATCAATTGATGTTTTTGTGGGTTCACATGCTTGCTTTTGATGTTTTTGTGGGCTCACATGCTTGCTTAGCCCCTAAATGTTTTGTGTGTTTCAGCTGACTAAATAAAATCATCTTATCTTGAATAGGAATTTTTTTTAATTTGAATTAATTCACAGCTTATTAATTCAAACAAATCTTGTTAAGCATTAAAAATATATTTACACTTTCATATCACCCCTACCTATTTTTTTTCGCCTAATCTCTCAAACTTATTTCAGCATTAATGAATAAACTACAAACAAGGTTGCTGAGTCAGAATTAACTTCATGGATTAAAATTTTTCTCTGTAAAGAAAAGTGCTCCCCCCGCCACTAAAGTGAATGCCTAAAGGCAACTTGGTATCACATATGGCGCAGGTTTGTCGATTCACTCGATGCACAACCAAGCGGTCATTCAGAATCAACTAAATGAAAAATATTCTATTAACAAGATTGTTTCTTGCCCAATTGATGCATGCATTATTATGTGCTTCCGACTCGCATGATTCTGTTTAATAATTTACACCCTTTTATTCTTTCACAGATTTGGTAAAAAAAACTAACAAGCTCTAGACTTTTCACTTTTCGTATTAAAATTTGAAATTTGACGGTATTTATGTTGGTACAACACACACACACACTATTATTTTAAATCAACAATTAGGGCATATAATTCAAGGCTTTAAAAAAAAAATTGTATCAGGGGAACCCTATTGCCCCCAACTGTAATGCATTGAAAATATTTGGTGCAGTTATATCGAAATCTAGAAAGAGAGCAGCTGTTTTTCTGCACTGTATATAGAGATTAGATTCAAGTCTATATTTACCAGAGACTTTGTATAGGCTACTTCTTTTAATCTTAAATTTTACCACATATCGTACATATCATATTAGGTTACTTTTACTTCCATATCGTTGAAGTTAATACGAAGTAAAAATTAAATTTTGTACTTTTAAATCGATGATTTAAAAAAAATCAGATGATTTAAATCGGCGTACTTTGCAATGTAACAAAATCCTATTTAACTAATTCTAAAATCGGACCTTGATATAACGAACTCCTTTTTAACAAATTTTAGCATTGTACCCCAATAAAATGAGTGAATTCTTAATCAACAACCATAACTGTAACTTAATACCAATAGTCGTTGGTTATAGTTATGTAAAATCACCAGTAAAAGTGATATTTCTAGCATTTATCAAACGTACACCTTGGTATTATCCATAATCACCGGTAAAAGTGATATTTTTTTAGTATTCATCAAATTTACCACCGACGTTTGGGTAGTATGCATATTCGTCGGTAAAAATTATAAATTTATCGAACTTACCGAGAACATGGCGATTATACATATCTGAATATTATGCCTAATAACAGACTTATCGCGCACACACTCACTTACCGTAAAGCATACATTCTATAAAATTCGATAAAACGTTTCTAATAAATTGAAAATTTTCTCAAGCGGAGTATCCGGCCATTTTGAAGGTAACTTAATTTGAAACTCCGTAGAAAACCTGTAACTATGACAAATCTCTTATACGATAAGCGAAATCAATTCATAAATTCCACAGAACGACCCTCTCCACTCGTACTTCATTTGCTCCTTTCAAAATTTCACTTTCATCTACGATTTATTTAGACACGAAATCTTTCAAACGTGACTTTTTGAGCTGTATTATTCCATTATTCAGGACACGCAAACGCACCAGTACGTATTTCGATGATATATACATATTTTCGGAATTCGCCTTGAGCAATATATCTGTGTGTGTCGCCTTCTCTCCGAATCATTATAACTTATTTTACAACAAACCTGAATATCGAGAAAAGTGGATGTATTGTAGTAAAAAATGCAACAAAAATATTTCTCTCACGTATTCTGGCGTCTTTCATCCCTCTTCTACTGCGTTTCTTCTTTGCCTTGCTTTTTTACGAGTATTTCTCATTTTTAGCCCCAGGACATCCCTTTCAATCATGTTATATTTTTTGTGTGTTGTGTTTTTAAAAATATTTTTTTTTCATTCTTACATAATATGCTCAGCACAGCCGAGCAAAAAATAGTAATGGCATCATTGAATACAATTTATAAATGGCGTGCTGTAAAAATAACATGCTGCTGCTTTAAAATACCATGGAAATTAATGCGGCTTTCTTCGATTTGCGGACGAAAAGTAAAAACAAAAAAAAAATCAGCAATTGGGCACCGACATAGTTAGGAAAAAATGCAATGCAGTTTATCTTCAGATGTGAACACGATAATTATTATTACGAACTGCCCTTGACTCGATTTCTGGGGCACACAAAAAAAGAAAAAAACGCAACATGCACGCCTCTATTGCTATGTCAAGCGTCTCGGCCTCATCTCGGATTGCACGTTCATGGTAATTCATGTGCTTCCGACTCCACCCACCTCTTACTTTTTCAATGTTTGAATTTTGGTTTTTTTTTCATTATCTCATAAGTAATAAAAACACACCAACATTTGTAAATCAGACGGATACTATTATTAGCACAATTGAAAACAAGCGGCCATGAAAGAAAAAAAAACAACACTTTTATTGGTTTATAGCAACGTCAGAGTGCGCAAATAAGTGTAGAGGTTGTCCAGTCAGAAAACAAACTTTGTATACCATAGCTCCACATCTGGATCTTATCTCGGAAGTCCTATCTTTTCCTTTAAGTCGTTGAAATCTCAGAAATTATCCACACTTCCCTTATTAGCGGAATTGCTGCAGTTAAAATGTGTTTAGTTTAGCAGCAGATGTTGACCCTTGAAAAATCTAAGCGCATCACAGACTTGTTTGATTACATCAGAATTCGCAGTCGAAAATACAGATATTTGAATTAGAAAACAATCCGAATGTTCAGTATGCAGAAATGAAGTGCAAACCTCCCCTTACAAAAGAGCACAAACAAAAGCAAGTTCAATTCGCCGAAAGCGTGTATCTTTTGGTGCCAAGTGGAATGATATTTTCTCCGATGGAAAGTTAAATTCAGATGGACCTGGTGATCTTGAAATACATACAGTAGTACTGGATTGACTTACGCCGTGTTAGAGCCTTATTTTCGAAACGCTAATTTGGGAGGTGGATCAGTGATGGTTTGGGGAGGTTTTGGCTGAAGTTTGTTTTCTGTGGTTCCCAACTTCAAGGCGCTAATGCGAGCTGATCTCCCCGTTAAAAAGTCTCGCCACAGAGAGCAACAGTCCTACAACGGTAAATCATTCAACCATAACACTTCACTCATAGTTAGTAAAACTGGGGGCAGATGACAGCACTACACATAACAAGCATTACACAGAAACAAACTTTACGTCAGGTTGCACTACACGTACACGCACATTCCCGCATGTACCGATTCGTTGGGGGGGGGTTCCGCGGGGGGGGGGGGTGCATGTGTGGTGTAGCAGTAGTAGGTAGGGGCTCGGGGATCCATGATGTTCTTAAGTCAGCCACCTCGTTGGGCAATTTGCCTGTTGTGGCGTTGTATTTGTATTTTGCATTCGAAGGAAAAACTCTATAATCGCGTTCATAAGCTGCAAAATAAACTCAACTCAGAGGCGTATCAAGACATTCCGGCAGAAAATCTTTTCGGAGGGAATAACTTCTGGACAGTATTTGTTTCAACAGGACGATATAGACTTTGAAACATGTACAGAAGCAAAGTCTTGGTTTGAAGACAATTCAGTGGAACTCGTTGACTGGATAGTCAGAAGTCCCAATTTGAATCATGTAGAGAACTTGTGGGGCATTTAGACACGAGAAGTGTGTGGAAATGGTACGTAGTAGAAACACGGCCTTATAGCAGCAATATCAAACAGGTTTGGAAGATTTCACAGCAAGTTATTTATGACTTATCTCGATCGATGACATCCAGAATGATATCCCTCTTCTACTGAAAATTATAGAGAAAAAAGGGTGATTTTTGTGGTTTTTAAAATGATTTCTGCATAATTTTCTAGTGTCCTTATATTTTTTTTTAGAAAGTCACAGGTTTAGACCCTTACTTAATTTAAACATTTTTTTCTGATATACAGGCAGCACTCAAATTTTTTTTTTCACTATTAACTGTTCAGTCCTACTTGTAATTATCACCCTAAAATTTTCATATGCTTACATCCACAGGTTTATTAGTAATGGCAATTTTTTTTCGGTTTGTCTGTAAACGTTTTTCCACCTTACGTTATTACAGGGCAAAAAGACCGTAGAATTGTAAAAAATGAATAAAACCGGAAAAATGACAGAAATAAAAAATGGTTCGCAAAGTTAGCATCGCGAGGTCACAAGAATTTTTTAAGGACACGAAAAAACAGCCGATAGGTGGCGCTGACGTACACAAGTCAAAGTAAAGCTACGCAAATAACGAACAGAATGCCTTCAAATCGTTTATTACAGCAGTATGTGTGTGTTCCACATGACCACCACCACAGGGAATAACACTGCAGGCGAGTCACAAATCCAGTAACGCCAGAGTGCAGCAGGTCCACATACACGGTTTACAACGGCGAACTGATTGTGAATTAGAAGCGGAAGTTCTTACAACTGTCTCATTTGCATATTTCCACCGAAGTCGCTCGTACGAGTGCCACCTATCGGCTGTTTTTGAGGGGTTTTTTTCCTGTCAAAAAATTCCTTTGACCTAGCGATGCTAACCCTACAAACCGTTTTTTATTTCGGTTATATTTCCGGTTTTTATTCATTTTTAAAGTTTCTACGGACTTTTTGTCCACCCTGTACATACCCTGATCATATTAAAAAGAGTAGTCATATTGGGTCTTAATAGTCAAATCTGATTACAAACCACTACAGAAAAAAATATCCATGACCCAAACCGAGAAATGGAACGAGTCTTAGGCACATACCAGTCGGTAGGGCCTAAAATAGGATTTTTGGGGTGTACAAACATGATTTTGCCATCCCCTCTACAGTGAAATTCTTTATTACGGATGGGGAGGGGGGGAGATAGTGATTTGACTGAACACCGAATATCAATTTTCTTCAAATTCATCACAATCTATATATATAATTTATTTTCTGTGTGTGTGTGTGTTCTCTATACAAATCTACAATTTTAGATCCATTGTCACCACAAATTTTGCATATATACCTTTGAAGACCGGGCACACCCCGCTTCCCATCTCAGAGAGATTTCGAAGCGTTAAACAGTGCATATATACCAAATGAACCTAACTGGAACGATAGGCTACTTTAAAAAGTTTGTCACTCTTGGGCAAATGCCTGAAATGGGCAAAAAAGTGTCGGGCAACAATGGTTTTTGGGCCTCAACAATCACTTTCGGAACGTTTACTTTGGTTACCGTAGAATTACTAGGAATGCGTTTGACGTGTATATGCCTTTATAATGGTTTGCCATTTTTTCAATCCTCCCAGTAATGAGGCTTTTTGAATAGACGTCAGAATCATCACCACCGTCTCTTTGAGGGTCAGGCAAAGAATGATCCCCCATAGAAAGTGTTAAAATTGCCGATTTTACTGTAGAAATGCGGAAATTTAGTTGAGTTTCCGCCACATCGATAATTTTAAAAATTCTATTGAATTCTCGATTTTTGAAATATTGAGTTCGCTTAGAGATACGAAGCCCAGAAAATTAAATATGAAGTAGGATAGCTTGAAATTAACGGGGGGGGGGGGGGATCGAAATACCTAGCGCCCCTTAAAAAAGGTTAAAAAAAATTTCATTTCTATGTTTCTTTAAATCTGGATTTGTTTACTTCATGAGTCGCGCAGGAAGTCGCCATATTAGTTAATTTAAACACGGTTTGTATGTCCCCCCAAAAAAAGAGGGAGATATCACGTGATCCAAAAAGCATCAATGAAGAACACCCGGGCAGCGCCGGGTATTATATAGTTGAAAATAAAATTAATAATTTCAAATGATTGATATTGAATTTTAATTACACAATTTATTATTAAATAAAAATTTAAAAAAAATGAAAAATTTTTATTGCCATGATACTGACAATCAAATTTAACGATAATATATTTTAAAATTACAGTGATACCTCGGCTAACGGTTCGTTCAGGAATCACGTTCGTTAGCCGAAACGTGATTTTTCATAGGTATCTATAGAAAACTGATTCGTTCCGGCTTCCCATCCATTTGTGATTTGATCAGCTCATTTCTGTCTCTGGTACATGGAGGTGGAGGAGGTAATCTCCCAGATTTTCAGCCATTATTTGCTCTCAAGTATTAATAAATCATAAAATTTACGACTTATTTTCCGCTCTAGATGTTCTTTGCGCAGGGTCGTCTAAAGAGCATCACCCCCTCCCCCAGCCAAGTCATTTTTCTGAGGCCCTGTCTGGAAAATTCTTGAAAATTTCAAAAGGCTTATTTTTTTTTAAAGCACAATACTCTTGAGAACGCCAATGCGTTAAGACTTCACTGTCTTTGCCCCTTTTAGTAGCTCAATACATTTCTTATCTGGGTGCATCCTTCAGTTAGAGCGCTTTTGAAAAATTCATGCTCACATCCACATTATTGCAGTAGGATTCTATTTTCATGTTTTACTTATTCTAGAAATTCACCCTGACATAACCTCTTGCACAGAAAGGGATAGATATACACCACACAACAAAATATAATCAGTGAATTTTTAATTTATGCGAAAAATTCCAATTAATAGAATTTTCTAAAATTTGTTTGTTGTGCTTAGATTTACATAGATATTAGGCCGAATGCCTAAGCATTATTCGGCCACACAGAATACTTGGCAAAAGGGTCGAATATCGAATACAACAGAATATTCGTCCCATCTCTAGATTTTATAACGGTGTTTGTTATCTGAAATTTGCAATTTCGCAGCCGGGGCAGTTGCCCCTCCCCCCAGTTCCAGCTCTGCCAGTCGGTTACAAAAGATTGAATTTCATAATCTGAAAATTCCCCCTTAAAATTCCTTTAAGGATTGAATTTCGAAAAACCTTTCTTATTAAGTCTTCAAATTTCATATTCATAGCTTCACCGGTTTCTGTTCAGTGACAATTTCCCCGTATAATCTTTAAACCCCTTTAGGAGTTGAACACATGAACAGTCACATGACGCCGATCTTCAGTGTTGAAACGATTCCGAACTGGACACGCGAGTCTTCATGCCCTGGCCAGGAAATCCCAGGATGATCCAACTGAAGATTGGCATTGTAATCACACCGTTATGGGTCATTCAAGTTAGAGATGTGAAGAATTCTCGAATATTCTCCTGGATGTAAAAATTGGAGAATATATATATATATATAAAATGGAGAATATTCACATTTATTTTAAATAATTTAAATTTTTTTACTAATTTTGTTTATATTGTGAAATATAAATCAGTTTTAATTGCCTGAAACATTTACAAGAAAACAATTTTTGGTATAATCACCCCCAATGGCAACCTTTAGTTCGAGAATATTCTCAAAATTCCCCAGGTCATGATGAGAGGGTTTAAAAGTTTGGTTATAAAGATTTTAGAAACCTTTAGATTAAAATCTTAAAACATTATTTTAAAATTGGATAAATTTTCAGAAATAAGTTCACAACAAATGAAATTAAATCAAAGTTGATTGATAAAGGAAGCTATTCTTATATAATTACCTTCATTCTAAGATACAGAACTGTTGTTTTCTTCAACGCACATACACTTAAATTCTGTATCACTCACATTTCTTTAAAAGTTGTGCAATTCAGCCCTGTTGGTTTAATTTTCTTGCTTTCAAACTTTAATATTGTGGTCTACAAACTTCAATATTCCCATCATCTTGACGGGAAGAGAGACGGGAATTGAGAATATTCTCTCAAAGGACTACCATTATAAATTACTAGAGAATATTTTATCAAAAATAATAATTATTCTCAAGTTATTTATCAAGATTATTATAATACATGTTATTACATATATTCTACTTTCTGGAAGAATATTCTCATCGAGGAGAATATTCGAGAATATTCTCTGGACTATTACTAATAACTTCAGAATAATTCTTATTATTTTCCATAAGAATATTCCTCAGTAATTTATGAAAGTAGTCCTTCCAGAGAATATTCTCAAGGATATTATATGTAACTATATTATAAATAACAGGAAAACATTCTCATCAAGAACTTTCTCCGAAAGATTATTCGCGAGGATTTTACATCTCTAATTCAAGTATTACATCAGCATCGGGGGGAGGGGGGGGTGGGTGTTCGGATTTGCTGACTTTTGATGACAAGGGGGGGGGGAGGTTTGAAGGTTGCTTACATCAACAACCACCCTTTTTGAAGATATGAAATATTTTAAGCTGCTGACGGGAAGGAGGGGGTCAAAAATGGCTAAAAATCTGCTGACGTAATACTTGAATGGAGCCCCTTACCAAGTAACTATCACGAAGAAAGCTTACCGACCACTCAAAAACCTTTTTTCTTTTTGCTTCAGCATACACTTTGGAAGCAAATTATTCTGCCTACTATCGAAGCCATACTCTCATCAGCAGGGCAGGTGAACATTACACGGACCTGTTTGCCATATAGGCTATGTTGCAAAATATATGTAATGTTTAAATTCAGAAAAAAAAAGGAATTCTTCAATAGTAGAATAAAATAGATTCCGAAAAGAAAAATACCCCACTAAAGCCAGGAGTGTACGGAGGATAGATCTTTGGTAAGGGCACAAAAAGGCACGGAGGCACAAAAATTTTTGTCCCGAGAAATTTTGAGTAACTACCCTTCAAAAAACATTTAAATTAACAGAAATTGGTTTATGTAACATACAAAGGGTATTTTCTTTCGATATTTCAATTTTTTCCCAGAAAAACTTTTAAAAAATTACTTTTCTAATTTTTAGTCGGCTTGTGATGGGTTACGGGCTCCCTGAGCACCCTCCTGCGTACGCCTCAGGCCAAAATAGTAAAGAAAATTTAATTCGAACAGAACTCCACCAACACACTCATAGTGACAGAAACGCATATTATTAAATATTAAATGTTGGAATTTTTATCGCTAGCCTAAGATCATAAGGATTTGAAAACAAAATTTCCATGTACAGTGAAATCTCGCTACAACGATAGTCTATGTAATGATAAATCCCTCTACAACGATAGTCTATGTAATGATAAATCCCTCTACAACGATAGTCTATGTAATGATAAATCCCTCTACAACGATATTTTTCGAATCTTGTTTAGAATAGCGTATACTCTAATGTTAGACTCCTCTCGATACAATGATATCCTTTACTACGATAAGCGCCTCTATAACGATTTTTTTTTAGCATATTTTGAAATCGCTACGATTTTCCCGCTCTATTTGTGTCTCTCAAAATCACCTCAAAATTTTTTAAATTCCTCACCACTGTTTGTTCTTTCGAGGGTGTTTAAAAACATCGGTATTTTGCACTATCTACCGTCCGAAAGTGTAAATGAAGTTGCCGTGAAACTACGTGTACTTTCTGTGTAGCACACAGACGTTATGTAAAGGAAACTGGTTTACAGGGTGAAATCGCTAACTGAATTTCATTCGTTAACTAATCAATTGCAATAATATTCAGTGAAAATAAATACTTTAAATGTATTTTATGCTAGTACTAGGAATGCTAATTCAAAAGAGATGAAAACAACAGCATAAATCTGGTGGCACCTGATATTGCTATCTCTCGATATATATATATATATATATATATATATAATCTCCCTCTCTACAACGATATTTTTCCTTAGTCCGCAGTGTCGTTATATCGAGGTTTCACTGTATTACAAATGCATAGTGATTTCTCGGTTATACGTGGGTTGCAAGGAAAAAATGAAAAAAGACGCATAAGTGAGAGAGACGTATAATAAGTGCATAGCATTATTATGCTACATCTTTGACCGGGAGTGCAGAAAATCGTCTTATAACTGAGAAAAACTTAAAAATGAGAGATCACTGTATTCAGAAAATGAGCTTTTATTTAATGCATAAAATCTATAAAAATTAGAACTCACTTTCACGAAGAATCGGCATTTGCTTCAGATAAGTTTCTTGGTAGAATATCCACTCAAAAAATATGAAAATTCGAAATCCGCGCACAAAAACACGCGCGGGAGTGACAGAGGGAGTTGAAAACACATTTATTCCTTCATAATATTATACTAGACAATCATAACAAGTAAATGTAAAAGTCGAATCCAATAAAATTGAAATTTTTTGCATTGTCTGAAGTTTTACGTTGAGAGAGGAAACGGGTGCAAAATACGCGATATCTGAGAGAGAAATTGGCCCGTATCAGTAAATGGGGAAGAAAGAAGGAATCGGGAAAGGGGGGTATGTTTCTCTCCCAATGTTTCGCCAATGGCCCGGCCAAATAAAACGATGATGAAGGGGGGTAAAAACGGCAAAGCGACGCGCAGGCCCCGCGCTCTCGGCCGCCGAAAATGTCAAAAGTCATACGCACGACCCCTGAAAATGAGCTGCTTGCACACTGACGTTATTTTGGAGCAGAACCGGGCAAAATACAATATTAAAGTCGCATATAAACCAAGCTTTCTTATATGCATATATAACATTATATTTTGTGCAAATGAAAATAGAAAGCGTATACAATTTAAAATTTTACTCGTTGAGGGATAAACAATATTTTATGAGGCTATTTAAAATTTCTAATACACATGTTTAAGAATTCATAATATATATTTCGTACATATAAAAAAATATTTGAAGGGAAAAAATCTATTAGCTTTAAATCTTGGATATAGCACTCTGTTCACACACACATTCTGGAACAGCTCATTGCACTGTTTACAATGTTCAGTATATCTAACACAGCCAAATCTTGGGCCATTTTTCATTTTCGAAAACAAAAAAAAAAGGTTTGTAAGTGACAAGTTTGGCGATATGAGCTCATGGGGGTATCACTGAGACCCCACCGTTATATTTGGCTGAAACTGCACCGCATTTAAATACAGTTTCCTCATATAAATGAATGGCGAGAGTTTTTTTCCTATTTTCGGGTCGAGCTTTTTTGCCAAGAGAGTCAGCGATCATACTTTGCCTACGTGAATTTTTGCAAAGTTTTCAGCTTCGGGAATCAAAAGGTAGAACACCCGCATCCAGTGATGTCTTGTTCACTGGTCTTTATTTTTTGCTTCCAGCAGCTAAAGACTTTGAAACTCGAAAATGTAGATTCGATCAAGAATTCGGAAATGCCCATGAAACTTCATCGATGCTTCAGTGGTTTTGCGATATCTGATGATCTATTGGTCCTATCAAGAAATTATGTTGTCGTGCTAAAAAAGAAAAAAAGCTGATCAATCGCAATTGGTTCTACAAATAGCGACGATCGAATTCATGGTCAAGGTCCAATACAGATCAGTGCCACATATCAAAACCACCGTCACCACAGTGGTGGTCGCCTGAAGTTGGTTTTCTATGGTTCCCAAGTTCAAGACGCGAATGCAAGCAGACCTCCTTTTAAAAAGTCTCGCCACAGAGAGCAACAGACCTACAAACAGTACAAATGTAATTCAATCATAACACATCACTCACTTCTGAAATATAGATGGCAGCACTGAAAAATCAAACACCACTACATACGCGCTCAGACTGTTAGGTACACACACACTTCCGGCACAACTCATTAGGTAGTAAATCGCCCATAGATGGTGATAGACCTAAGTTGTGCTCGGTTTGAAAGAAAGTGCCACATATCAATTAAATGTCTTGATGCACAAAATCGATGGTCAAGGTCATAGATGACCACAGTACTAAGTATTCGTAGGACATCAGCACACATTATCTCATACTGTCCAAGCAAATGCACATGTAATTTTGCGTTTGCAGAAAAATCGTTTTTCTACCCGTAATGATAAAATTGAACTACCTCAGGTTAAATACATAACCAAAAAAGGAAAACTTACTCGATCAAGTTTATGTAAATTTGCTTGCAAATATTCATGTAATAATCCGTTTCAAGTCAGATGTTCTTATTTTTGAAGTGAAACTTCTTTGGGGACATAGCAGTGAAATTTTGTGAAGGAATGAAAAGCTGTCACAGAAAGTGGCACACTCTTATGAGAAAGAAAAAAAAATCAATAAAAGTGAAACACTTTCTTTCTCCTCAAAACCGGTTGCGTAGAAATACCTGTGCGGTAAAAGTTCCGTTGGTGGTGGTGAGAGATATTAATAGAGATTGGCCGTGTAAGAAAATAAAGTGGGGGGGGGGGGGGTGCATATACAGTAATAGAGCCCTACGTTACCCAAACTCGGAGTTACACGATTTTTTATGAAAAATGCGTATTTCTCGAATTCTAGTATAATCACAGGATAATTGGACGGCTTTTATATAAAAGGAACCAAGCGCCAATAATTCATTAATTCAAAACTAAGAAAACGCTATTTACAGTTATCTTCAATTCTAAAAATAACTCTTTTTGTGAAAAAAGCATTACGATGACTAGGCACATATTAATCTGTTTTACTCTCACACATACCATTAATATCGCCCTCCTCATAACGTGCTCATAGAAAAAGGCTTTTGGGTCTCTTTAAATAATTTGCAAATTAATATTTATCTAAAAGGAAACAAAGTTTGATAATAGGTAATTGGATATTAACATGTCATACGTACTAACTAATATGGAAAAAATACAACTATTCAAATAAAAAGTCCCACCTCTTTCAATATGTCGTTCAGATGTCGGTAAATGTTAAAAATGGTGCTTTGTTGTTTTTATATAAAAGCCGTCCGATTGCTGAATTGGTAGCGATTATTAGGTTAAAGCATTTGTTCCCACGTGAGATTTGCAGGAGCGGTGAAAAATTCCTAAACAACAAAAATTAATGAAAATGGAAATTAATTTAAAAAAGTAACTCTAGAATTTATTGAAAGTGATAATTCGGCATCTATTACATTAGACAGAGCGGGGGAAACGGTTGGTCTGGAGCATCTATTATAAATTCAAAACTGATGAAAAATGATAGTAAAAATTAGGGAATCAAAAATAATGCAGTCAACAAAAGCAATGAGAAATAGTTTCAGAATCGATAAAAATTCAGAATTTATAAAAGACATAATTACTGAGAAAGCTTAAAATTTTCGAGCCCTCCGACTGATTCAGGACCCTGAGCTAGACTCAGTGATCCCAACAGTGGTGTCAGAGCGGCGGTTGCAGTGGGTGCTCAAGCACCCACAGTATTTTGTAAAATCGTTCTGAGCTTTGTATTCAGAATTCGAAACCACATGTATAAAGCTAAGGCAGAGCAATTCTTGATCCCAGTGAATAAATAGCAAAGTTCCGACAAGTTTTTTTGCTGGAGATGCCCGGGTCCCAGTGCCGTCTTGGCCCAGGGGCCCTCAAGAGAAGAGAGGGGCCACAACAAAAATGAGATATGGTTGAAATTTTCTAGAATTTACTAGGTAGAGCCTCAGAAAAATTCATTGAGCGGGGGGCCCCCATGATGCTCTTAAGACGGCCCTGCCAAGTCCCCCCCTCCCCGGCGCCGAAGTGCTTACGTTGCTTCTTGAGACAGAGCCTGGGTGTCTCACGATTGCTCCAGTTAATTTGGCGTTAATGAAAGTGGAAATTAATTAAAGTAATAACTCTCCAGAACTTATTAAAAGTGATAATTCAAAATTGATGAAAAATTATGGCAAAAATTAGGGTATAAAATAGTTTAGTTAACACAAAAACAAACTTGCATCATCTCGCAACTTTTTCGAAAGTTCGTTAGAGTTTCAAGGGCATCAAATGTCCGTTTAACTTACAGCTACGATATCAGGAATCAAAAGTTTTTATATCTCATTTCAGCTAGAACAAGCAAACTACACTGAAGAGCCAAAAAAACTTGTACACCTGCCTAATATCGTGTAGGGCCCCCGCGAGCACGCAGAAGTGCCGCAACACGACGTGGCATGGACTCGACTGATGTCTGAAGTAGTGTTGGAGGTAATTGACACCATGAATCCTGCAGGGCTGTCCATAAATCCGTAGGAGTAAGAGGGGGTGGAGATCTCTTCTGAACAGCACGTTGCAAGGCATCCCAGATATGTTCAATAATGTTCATGTCTGGGGATTTAGGTGGCCAGCGGAAGTGTCTAAAGTCAGAAGAGTGTTCCTGGAACCACTTTGTAGCAATTCTGGACGTGTGGGGTGTCGCATTGTCCTGCTGAAATTGCCCAAGTCCGTCGGAATGCACAATGGACATGAATGGGTGCAGGTGATAAGACAGGATGATTAAAAATTTGGGCTTTCTAACTTCAGCATTTCATGAATGGAGTTCATGAATTTCTGGGACGCATTCCAAACAGACCTGGGACGTTTTCGAAACAACCGTGCACATATTTCAAAAACCCTTTTGCTGCTTTCGATACCACGAAACAATATTTCGTAACCTACACCGTAGGCTACCTTTATTCACTTATAAATTTTCGGTATGAGGATCACGGTTTGCAGATCTCGCTTTGTATTCAAAGCATGACAAGGGAAAAAAATCGTAAGAGGAAAAAATTACAATAACTATAGATTACAAAATGATAAATAGAAATAAATGCTTCGCATTTCATTCTTTTCATTTCACTTGAATGTTTTCTCATACTGAGTGGTTTATCCCTCGTCACGTAACCACTGAATTAACACCCGATTCGCAATGAAATCTAATTGAATATCAATATTTCATTATTTTCAAATTTTCTTGGAATTTTTCCTCCCAATAAATTTCATTATTCATCAACACTCATTTCTCTTTTTTACTTAACACCCAATCAATAAAAGATTATGCATTTGAATCAAGACCTTAACATGGAGGGCTTCAATCCAGAAGCACAACTAGAAACAAAATTTACTCTGTCACTCGGGGTCAGTGTGCATTTTGGCACCCCCTTCTCGTGATTTCTACGTAAAAATAGTAAAACTCTGCGCCCTTCCAAGTCTCCGAGGAACGGGGGGTGGATCTTAAGCTGTGTGACTCTAGAAGGGGCGCCAAATCAGAGTTGAAAGGGCAGAAAAAAGATTTGTCTACAAAAAAACGAGGTGCTAAGAAATTTGTCCCGCACTGGGAAGAGATTTTTTTCTTGAGCCGCCCCTACTGGGCACCCCCCCCCCGCTCCTTCCTCAGTTGGCCCTGCCAGAAGCCTAAGATGAAACTCATTCTTTCACACCATAAATTGACTATAATGAAACCCTAGTTTCAGGGACAGGTCCAATTTCAAGGCGCGAATGCGAACCGCGGTCTTCCATTTGGAATACCGTATATATTCGCGTATAAGCCGAGTTTTTTGTGGAAAAAATCGTTCTCCAAGTGGGGTGTGGGTTCGGCTGATACTCGGGTCAGTTTCTGATGAGAAAATATTGACCCCCGCAAGAAGTAGTCATTTTTGTAGCAGTGTTCGAGAAACCGGCATTATTGGTATGGGATATGTTCAAACCCTACAGAACTGATAATGTCAAAGCCGAAGCAAAGAAATCGAAAACATAATTGGTTGGTGATGACTAACGTTGATTGTACAGCCTTTAGATGTGAGCATCAACAAGCCTCTCAAAGACTATTTGAGGAATTTGTGGATCGAATGGATGAGTTCCGACTTGCATAGAATTTACATGATGATCCACCTACCATTTTTGTGCTATAACTGACTTTATTTTCAGCTCACTTCTGACACCTGATGACTTGTGGTGGCATTTTTTCGGAGAAAAATTACTGGGCTTAATTCATTTCAGCCATGACCAGAACCCTCGAAATTGACAAAAAAAAAAAATTTTCTTTCTTTTAAACCTACATGCACTCACTAACTGACATACACATTTTTCACCTCTTCATAGGCCTATCTTGGCCCGTCTTTATTCCCACTATCAGCCCTTTGGAGCTGGGAATGGGGGAAAAATTCTGGTGCTGGTCTGGTCTGGTGGATGAGTTCCGATGATAGAGAAACCACAAAAAGTGGTGCCTTGAAGAAACATGATGGGTACAATTGTTTCCACCGAAATTATCATCCGATCCTTCGAAAAGTGTTGCATCAGCAATGCGATGGACGGAACTGAAGATGATATCCTCTTTGAAAGTGACAATGGCGATGAAAGCCCAGATGAAGATAAAAACGAAGATGCCACAACACCTATGATGATCTGATGGATTACCATGAGCTTGGAGACTTAGAAGAAACGGATTAAAAAGTCTGAATCATTTTCTATTGTAAATTTTCGTAAGATATTCATTTTGCATGAAAATGTAAAAAAATTTTTTCTCTGAAATGCACGAATTTTTTGGGGCCGGCTTATATACGGGTTTTCTTTATTGCGGTTTTGGGGGGTCGGCTTATATACACGAGTATATACGGTATAGTCTCCACAGAAATACTTACATATGGAGGAGGGGGGAGCTTCAACTAGGGTGGAGCAGGCGGGTCTGTTGCAAAGGGGGAGCAAATTTCCCAATTGTCAATCCCTTCTTCAATATTACAATAAAGATAGGACGAATATGCGATTGCTATTCGGACCTTTTGCCGAATATTCGGTTAAAGCTTAAGTATTCAGCCGAATAAAGCACATCTAAGCACAACAAACTAATTTTTAAAAAATTCTATTAATTGGGATTTCCCCCATAAATTAAAAATTCACTGATTATATTTTATTGAGTCGTGTATATCCGTTTCTGTGAAAGAGGTTATGTCAGGGTGAATTTCTAGGATAAGGAAAACATGAAACTGAAAATATAATCCTACTTCAATAAAGTGAGCATGAATTACACAAGTTCACTAGCTCAAGGATGTAACCAGACAAGATATGTATTGAGTTACCAAAAGGCATAAAGAGCATCTAAAAGGGGGAAAAATATGAAAATAAGTACATAGAAAATTTTATGATGCCTTGATACTAGTTGAGAGTAAATAATAGTTAAAATTCTCTTAATTAGATGTATAATTGGTAAAAAGTGTTAAAAAAATTTTTGATTACGTAAATAATATTAAAATACAATATATGATAATTAAACTTTATTGCCAGTATCATGACAATGAATGTCTTTCAATTGCCATTTTTTAAAACATTCATTTAAATAATAAATTGCATAATTAAAAAAATGCAATCATTTAAAATTACCAATAATTTTTATTTTTAATTAAAAACAGTTTTATTCACAATTGTGATGAATTTTAAGAAAATTGGTATTCGGCTGCTTAATATTTGGTATTCTGCCAAAACATTAGCTGAATATTTGGCATTTGGCCAAATCACTATACATCTCATCTTTCCATTACAGGGGGGGCACCAAACTGAGTGCTTGCCCCAGATGACCAAACATCTAGTTACAACCCTGCTTAGATAGCACGACAATTCACACGCAGCTGCCACTCACTTCAAAATATGAATGATGGGTGATAACACCACCAGAACACAAAACGCTCATATCTCTTGACACCATAAATACATTAGGTCCAAACACGTATACTCAAAATACACGTTCCAGAATCTACCAGTTCGTTAGAAATTCCAGAGAGGAATGTTTATGAGATATATGCACGGTTAAAAGATTAGTTTGGGATATGAAGGCTCTGATTACAATCGCACATAAATGGTCAGTGTTTGAATCACACAATCCATAAGAATAAAAAAATTAATGTGCAGAACATTTGCTTTTAAAATAAGTTGAGAATTACTTTGAATAAAATGATCAAATTTGATCAAATCAAATTTGAAAATAATTTCAACAGCTTTCACTGATGGACTATCAAAATAAGCTTAACATGTCACCTCCTGCAATTTAAAAAAAAACAGGAATCGAAAGAATGAAGTGTGATTGAAGGAAAAAAAACATTACAATGATATTTCTACAAACATTCCCACTTAAAGATTTGAATAAATAATTTTATATGAATGGAGGCAATAGCTAATATTTGCAATTAAAACAGTTAAAGCATGGTAAAACTAAACAAGCTATTCAACCCCCTTTAAGCACAGAAAAAACTTCGTTTTTATTCACAATAACAATTTGATTGATACTGATCACCAAGTAGACTATAGTTTGGTGGAGTCGGAGCAAGGAATTCTGCGGGTAAGAATCCACAAATTTTTTTCATCGGCTTGAGCACTCGAAGAATCAATTCAGAAATCAAAACCCCTACATGAAACTAAAATTGAGCACCCACAGGTTTAAAACACAATATAATACAATGTCCATAAAAAATATTTATGGTTGTCTTATCTAAGCATGGATAGCTTCTCGATTTACTCAAACATGTTTATCGTATTTGTTTTTAAACCTGTCAACTGTGTTTAGAATTTACCGCCCCAGGGTTATAAGCTATTACATTTATTAACAACCCTATTAGAGGAAAATTCCCTGCAACACCACAACTTAAAACTGTCCCTTACCATTTGATACTGGTTTTCCCTTGTCAAAGTAGTCAATATATTAATAATTCATGGTTTATCCTATCCATCCTGTTGAAAATTTTGAACACTTTGATTATACCCCAAAACTTGCATTCTTCCAATGTAAACATATTCAAAAAATAAAATCTCTTCATAACTCAAGCCCTGTGCACCCACAAGGGCACGCATAGCTCTTTTCTCCACCCCTTCAAGTCTAAGTTCAAAGCTGTTTCCCAGCGCAAAGCCATTTCACTGGGTGCCAGAACCTGGGGGGGGGGGGGGACCTGAGGCTATTTCAGATCCCCCCCCACCCCATAACAAATGAATATGCAATGCACCCCTCCTACATACAGAATGACTGGCAACTTTCAGCCCTCGCAATGTTTTCCTCATGTTAGCACCTCTGACTGGATGGACAACCGAAACGTTTTACAGCCTGGCTAGAATTTTATTCCTTAATTGATATATATATATATATAATTATTTAAATTGCTCTCCCTAAAAGAGCTTACCAGATAATTCTTTCTGTCACCAAGCTTAAAAAATAACAACAATGATCATCTAGTAATATCATTGGAGTTAATACAAACGAAAAATAAAATTTAAATTTTGGGATTTAAATCAATGATTCAAAAAAATAAATCAAGCTGATTTAAATCACCATACCCTGCTTGTATATAGGCTTAGTCTTCTTTGAGACAGGGGGGCATATGGGCTCAGAAGAGTTGGAAGTGTTTAACTTGCGGGTTGCTCATCTTTGATTTTTACATAGGAAATTTTGATCTTCGAATCAATTCAGTGGGGACTTGAGCACACCTGGCTCCGATACCACTGTGTGTACCATGCCTATAATACAAAAAAGCAACCAATTGCAGGGTCCTGAAATTTTATCAGTCCTGGGCACACGTTTCATTTGCCCATGTGAGAAACAGGCCCTAGAGAGTAGCTACTTCACAGGAGCACTACAGAAATGTATAATTCTTAATGGAAAAATGCTCTGAAACGTTTTAAACGTATCAACATATAATGCTAATACATCAACATTATCAGGGTAGCAATTAACTGCCCAAAACACAAATGCACCAAAATAATTAAGCTTTATCATATAGATATATTCAAAGAGCTTCACATCGAGATTCATTTCCTAAGGCTTTGACTATCATTCTAATAACGGCGGGTTGATATTTCAGCTGAATACACGCATTATCTCTACCGTTAATGACAAGTCGCGCAACTAAATGTTGACGTTCAATGTGGTAATTTTCAAGCCTTAATTACATGCAGCTTCTTAAGTAAATAAGTAATGATACATCAGTTGGGAAGCCAATGCAAAATGATAAGTTCACGTAAACAACGGAATAGATAACAAAACTTGACTCACCAAAGATAAATAGCATTTCGTCCGGACATTCGTGGACGAGTCTACGAGCGGGAGGTTCTTCAAGTCTCCATCATTCGTTATCTTTCCTCACCGATATCAAAACCGCAAAGATGCCCGAATTCAAGAGAACCGCTGCGACCACAAGCTGACAGGAAAAGGAAGAGGCGAGTGTATAAACAAATCCGAATGAAATTATACTGGATAAAATTCAGCGTATGACCGTGGGCCTACTGGATCGTATGCTTTCTGTTCACCCTCGAGATGTTTACTATGACGTCATGAGTAGTGAGCGGTGGGAAAAAAAATTCGGTGTTCTCGTCTCTGAAATCCCGTCTGGCAACCAAAATCAACGTCCGTATCGAAATACGGAGCTCTTGCTGCCATCTATCCAGAAATTTGAGAACTTCATTATTGAATCACAAACAGAAAAATAGAACTTATGCTACTATCTATTATTTAGAAAGCAAACGAAAAACTGCCAACTAGTACTATTTCTAAGACATAGATGTCAGCAAATGTGATAATTTTTTTTTATCGTTGGTCAAAGCCATGGAGGAATGGGTTAAAACAGTTGAAATATTTATTTATCAACAAACATGGCGGCCCGCATGTTGAAACACTGAGCTATAAGTGAATTAAGGCCCACATGTTGGAACACTGAGCTATAAGTGAATTAAGGCCCACATGTTGGAACACTGAGCTATAAGTAAACTAAGGCCCACATGTTGGAACACTGAGCTATAAGCTTCACTTATAGCTCAGTGTTCTGGAATTTGCAGCCAGTCCTCGGTGGAGTTTTCCCTACCGATATTGTTGATACGGGTCACCATCGATGTAACAATATTTCCAAGCAGGGCCGTCTTAAGAGCATCATAGGCCCCCGGGCCAAGTGATTTCACCGATGCCCTTCTGGCAAATTCTCGAAAAATTCAACCTGCTTCTCATTTTTCTAAGGCCCCCGGGTGGGCCCATGCGTTAAGACAGCACTGCTTCCAAGCGCCAGTTGAAAGGAAGAAAGCGCGCTGATGGTTGTCCAGATAACCGACAAGTACATGTAAAGTAATCGATTATACGTTACTGAGGTAAATATGGTCGGCCCTAACTCACTATAGTTTCTCTCCCGTAAGCTGTACGGTTTTGACCTCTATAATTCATACTACGAAAATATTTCTTTGATAAAGGGTTTACTATCATCTAGATTTTTTTCCAAGGATGCTGAATTTGTACAGTCGAATCCCGTTATAACGAACTCCAAGTGACCAAAGAAATTACTTCGTTATAACGAAATTTCCTCTTACAAATAAATTCCAGGTTTTTGTATTGTTCCTATGCAAACTTATCTGTGGGATTAGAAAAGTGTTTGCTAAAACGAGATTTTCGCTATAACGGCATTCGTTAAAACGGGATTTGACTGTATTTTATATTTTCTTTTTGATAAATATATGATGACTGCAGCTGTTCCATATAAGCGGTTTCATTTTTCGGTTGATGTTTTCCGGTTTATCGATAGATGACACTGAATGTCCCATTACTTCGACGTTAAATTAATACTCTTCAAGAGCTGAGCAAAAAAAAAAATTGGTGCAGGATCCCACATTTTTTTTCCCCCCATGGACGGAGATACTGGGGTTGCTCTCTCCCCAACATTAAAGACGGGTGCAGGTGACCAAATACATATGTATTGACATCATCATTGTCCTCGACCTTCAAGTCTATCTCTGCCAATGAGTTCAGGACCCAGAACGTAAACATTTTTAGTGTTCACATTTTATCCAAATTTACAGATTGAACATCTTGTACACATTTTATAAAGAAAAATATCAATTCTCAACTCAGGTATTGTTCTGTCACTTGAGAAAACAATACTGTAGCCCCCATACAAAATGGGTGTTTTAGCCGAGGTCGATAAGATACTCGCCTAAAGTACTAGAGGATGTTTAGTCCTTGTCAGAAACTTTCCTGACACTAGGGTACAAACAGAAACAGTGGCATATATGACCACAGATAAAAATTGCTACGGTAGGGAGTCCCACATCGAGGGGTTAGCGCACCAACCTCTCCGTGAGCATTGAAAAAGGCAGCCATTCAGAATCAACAGTAAATTGTAGGTCACGCGGTCTAATCAGCCCTTGTGTGCTGAAAATGACAGTGGTGCAACAAAAATGATAAAAAAAATGAAGGAACTATATAAAAAAAAATGTTGCCCTAAAAAATGCTGACGAGGACTAACTAAAGGCTTAGAGGCTCACTATAACCCTAGGATGAGAGGGGGGGGGTGAGTCCTTATTGGTGTGTGTGTTAGTCAATAAGGTATAAGGAAAAAAATTTCCCAATGATGTATACCGTAAAACAGGGTGAATAGAAACAAAACTTTGTAAAACACAAACATATTCTTGCATTTTTTATATTCACAAAAGAATTTCTTTCCCTATTTATTTTTCACTTGGCTAACATAGTAACGGAAAATTCTTTCGTGAACATAATACGGGAATATGTTTGTGCTTTTACAAATTTTCATTCCCATTCACTCTACTGTTTCTATTCACCCCGTTTTACAGCACTTAAATTAATATAATGTTAAATGGAGTACACAGAGGCATAGACACAAAGAGAAAGTAGTTTTGAAAAAATATACAAAGAAAGCAAAATTTTTTTTACTTATTATTCATGTAGAATATCAGGAAAAAACATATATTTACATCCAATCCTTTGCACACTTTATTAATTTTCATGAAAATAGTTTCTATGAATATGGATCTTCTACCCTTCTGTACACAGCCAGATATTTGCTCCCTTTATTTCTAGACACCTTCTTTGCCTCTTCAGAACTTTCAAATATTTTATCTAAAACAGGATCCGAATCCTATGAATAAGAAACGAATTAAATTTTTATGTAAAAGAACATTCAACAATCACTATACAAAGAAAATGCAGATTTTCTCACATTATGAATGTTTCATAAATTAAAATGTTATAATATTAAACTGCATTTTCAATTTATTAATTTTTTGTATATTCAACACTCATCTGCAACCTTCATTCACATGGACAAACCAACTGTATCCACTCGTACTATATGAAAATCAAAAAAATTTTCGGGCATATATACAGTACCTGCCAACAATAACATGAAAAAAATCCAATTGTCATGATATTCAATATTGCATGGTATTTACAACAAACATGTATGAAAGTGCTAAACTTGTATAACGAAATTGGTCGACTGTATTGTGCACCTAGTGAAGTCAGAGCCCTTTGGCCTTTCACAGGTTTGTATATTAAATAAATAAAATCAGTTTCAAACTTTTTAACATACAAAAATAAAAAATATTGTATTACATACATAGGGAAAGGGTGGCTGAGAGAGGGAGCAAGGATGAAAAACCTGCTCCTCAAAAATCTTTCTTTTCCCCCCCTCCCCCCGAAATATTTTTTCCCTTCATCTCCTACGGTAATACCAATTTTTGAGATTTTTCTCTGCTAGTTGAACTACACATTGTCCAAATTTGCTGCCCTGTATGCAAAGGGATCAACAACTCTGAATTCAAAAGGCTTTTTTGAATTGATTATGGGCCACAAAACCATCTGTCCTACAATAACAAACTTCAGAAAATTAGACGCACATTAGTTTGCTATAGCCAAACTATAATAAGAAAATGTGAATCATCGTGAAAATATCAGCATAAATCATACATTATTTAACCTTTCCATGGCAACATTATTTAACCATCCACAAGATGCCTTATTAAGAGCCTTTTATTTTATCAATGACAAGCCAAGAAAAATTTTTACAGCTGATCTCTCAATGAAACACATTTTTCTATCTCCTTTACTTTATACCTGCTGAAAATAGGAAGAAAGCTCACTCAATAAAGTAAAAGATGTGGCATTTTTTACAAAGGGTTCTGTCAGGGTACACAGAATCTACCTTTGAGGAGGGACAGTACAAAGAATTTCTTCCAGCGAAATTTCAAGTTACCAACTTTCAAAAAGCATTTAAATTAACAGAAATTTATTAAAATTGCACGTGAAAAGTATATATTTTCTTTCAAAATTTTAGTTTTTTTACAGAAGTATTTAATTATTTTTTTAATTTTTTGATCGGCTTGGAGGGAAGCATGAGCCTTTTATGCCACCTCTCTCTGTATGCCTCTGAGTCGAGTGATTTCTACTATAAAAAGAGTTAAGTCATAAAATAGCATTGTATGTGTAGTGATCATGTACAGCCCCGAGAGCATAGGGTTTACCTATCAGGTGGTCCCAAAGAAAAATCACCAGGGAAGCTGACCATTCATGCAGGTACATGCACAGACAAGTTAGGAACCACAGGAAACCAACTGCAGCCGACTGCCAATATGGGGCGACAGTGGAGTTCGAAACTGGAAAATCATCACAGTGGCCATGTCTTATGTTTTTAACTGTAGAGCATCCACAGACCTACATAATTGGAGGGTAAAAGTGGTACATGGTGCAAATGCATGTACACATGCAAAAAAAGAATCAAACACAGTTTTTCACATTAAAGCATCCAATGAGCAATGCTGTATAACAGCGGTTCTCAACGAGTGCTCCGTGGCTGCTCCAGGACAAAATAAATCAGTGAATCTGATAAATAAATAAAAAGAGGCTTGCAGGGTTCTGCCATAGAAATTATATACTGAAAAGCGAGACAAAAAAGGTTGAGAATCACTGCTTTATAATTTTTTCAATGTGAAAAGTTCAGTTCTAAAAATGCAAGGCCGGTAAAGGAATTTTTCCCTTCAATTTCAGCAAGAATGAAATGTCACCATTTCTCCATCAACTTCCACTTGACTCAATTTATTACGGGGCATGGGAACTTTCAAAGTTATCTCTCCACAATGAAACTTGCCAGTAGTTCACTGTGTACATGTAGAACCGATGAAGAAGATCCTATGCATCTTCTTCTGTCATGCAAAAATCTGACGAAGGAAAGAGTTCATTTCAAAAGAGAACTTAAGAAACAGTATATTTCTTGGCTGCCTGTATTATCTGATTTGGTCGGATCAAAGGAAGTCCTTCGCATTCTAAAAATATGTGTACAAAATATCTTAGCGGAAAAATAATTGGTTTCTATTTTGTTACTTGTATATACAGTGTGCACAAGTGTATATTCTCATTCTCTTTGCAAGTGCTGTTTTTGATTTTTGAATAATTAATCAAATTTTCATTTTAATTACTATTTTTATTTTACTTTTTATTTTTGAATTTAATCTTTTCTCACTATTTTCATATATATATTCTTGTGTGGTCGTATATTTTTCCATTCATGTATGCATTGTAATTAGTTTTTTTAACATTTGCATTGATACCATATGTCATCCACTGGTGCTATATTGCGCTTTCAAATTGCATTCATATGTTGGTATTGTATATGCTCTGATCTGATTTATCTTTTCTTTTTGTATTACGCTGTATTGCAATTTTTAGCGTTTCTTGAATCGTATATGTTTGCTGTTGTTACTTACGTTCGTAAGCCTCATGGTGTACTCTGTGGAACACGAGGAGTTGTTTCTGTAGGACCCAAATAAAAGAAAAAATTTTTAATGTGAAAAGTGCTTGGTGGTCTTCTAAATAGTTCAAAAGAGGGTGTGAAGAGGTCACAAGTCTGAACATCCCTACAGGTTGCAAAAACAGTTTTTTACAAGTTCCAAGTATTTCTGCTTTTGGTAGAACAAAGTTTACCATTAGGCTTCAATTATGTCTATCTTGACACTATAATTATGGTCACTGCAACCCAAAAAAAATTACAATACAATACGAAATTGATTACCAGATGGGTAAGCAAATGCCCTTCTAGCATGCACGCACAGAGAAATTAATATTTTCCATGTAGAGGGATACACAAAATGAAATAGATATAATTGATTTTCCCACGTGTTTTTTTTTTAGAATGTTGGTGACTTGGTGGAACTTTGTTGACTTTTAGGAATTTTATATGGAATCTTTCTTTTCATGTCATCATTAGGTATCCTGACCTAATGTTATTCGATCAAGTCCAGTTATTAGATCAAGCTACATGTGACTTGACTGATACTCTGAGTAGTATCAATTATAATTTAATTGTAATTAAACAAACACCCTGTATAAACTAAAACAAAATCAGAACTTTCCATACCAATAGTTCATCTGTTATTCTTTGAAACAAAGGATGATCGTCAAAATGTTTCACCATCCATTCATGGAGATCTTTAACATCTGTTAATGTGTACACAATGGCCTGAAAATATACAAAAGAAAGGAAAAAATTAAGCACAAAATTTTATCACCCATCGAAATTGCTTTCCAGTGAAACAAAGTGATGAGTTCATTATTTATTAGTATGCATTTATACTTACACCAGTTTTTAAGACATAGGCATATTCTGCAAGAAGTTGCGGACTTATTATTCGCCATTTGTGCTTTTTGGCTTTGAAATGTGGATCAGGAAACAGGAAAAACATTTTCGTTAACTGCAAAAATATTAGGGAGATACTTTTTCATATAAACATATTTTTAACAGACCATGCGTGTTCAATATATGGATACACATGCATGCTCTGTTAAAAATTGCAATAATGTCATAATAATGAAAGAGTACATTTCACACAAAAAAATGACGTGAATTGCACATCTGTTTAGTGTAAAAATTAGTGTATAATAATAAGTACATATAACTAATAGCCTTAGTGAATGGATTAATCACTAACTTGTCCTTTCCGAAAGTAATTTGGCAGAAACTTCATGGCATTTGTTCTAATGCAAGCTATGTTGTTGTAGCCTCCAACATTCTGAGATCTCAGAGCTTTGATGCGCTCTTGCACATAACTCGAAACTTTAGCTCGAATTTCCATACCGACCATAAAAACATCAGGAAAAACTGGCGAAAGTTCAACTGAAATTGAAAATATGATATTGAATGGGAAAGACCCATAAAAATAACTTTATTTATCACCAATAAATATTTCTAGTTCATTTTTCTGGAAATAATAATAAACAATCACTTCAAATAGATTAAAACCATATTTGACAACAGTGAATGAAATTTTTGCTTTAAAAGATCTCATTAGCATAAAACATTTTTTTCTATCCCACAATAGGTGAATTTGTTTGTTATTTTATTGGATAACATAACATGAAATTTAGTTAGTACTTGATAATAATTTCCTAGTCCCTTTGTTTTCATATTAAGGAAGTTCAACCGTAACTGATACCCTGTGGAACAGAATGGAGGGGGGGGGAATCCAAAAGCATGTAAACTTATAGAGATGTCAAGATAGCGAGATATCATATGGCTTCTTCACCCTTAACCTTTTAACAGCCAATGTTCCCAATTGGAATTATCGGTTGCATTTAATAAGAAAAAATATTTTTTTAACACGAAAGCACTTGATCCCCCCCCCCCAAACATAGGAGATTACTAACTCAATTTATAAAACAAAGATTTCATTCATTTCATCATGCACGTAATACATTAAAAAATTTTAAAACTGCTATTTTTAAGGAAGAATGAAATTGAAATTTTTTTTAACCTTTTACCAGCCAAATTCAGATTTGAATTGACTTTCATAATTTTTTCTTTCAATTTCCCTTTCTGACCCTTTAGTTTAGAGATATACACGGAAAAATTCGTGAAAAATAAATTCCTATATGTTTTCTCGACTTGCCCATATCTATAGAAATAACATTAAAATTAAAAACAAAAACAACTAAATTCCATTCTTCCTTAAACGTATTAGATTAAAAAAAATTCTCAAGACAAGTACTGAAATGAACCAAATTTTTGTATCGTAAATTAAGATTGCGATTGGAATCTCACACCTTCAGGGAAAAATAAAGTGCTGTCATATGTGTGTGTGTGAACACACACAAAATATATTTTTCTCTCATTAATAATGCTGACGTTTTCAATTGGGAACATTGGCCATTAAAAGGTTAATTTTAATGTTGTTTATGGACATGGGCACGCAAGTCCAAAAAACATACATGGAGATTTTTTTTACATGAATTTTATAATTGATATCTCTAAACTAAAGGAACAGAGTGGAAAAAATTGAGAAAATTAATTCAAATCTTAATTTAGCTGGTAAAAGGTTAATTATTATTCCTAACAATTGTTTATACATGTATCTGTAGTTATGTGTGCAGTGAAACCTTGCTACAATGATACTCAATATAACGATAAATCCCTCTACAACCACATTTTTTCAAGCCTTGTTTGGAAATGTCTATACTCTAATGTTAAACTGTTTCCTCTCGATATAACAATAATCCCTTTACACAACAACATTTTTTTTGCACTGATGAAAGAATTACTTTGAATGAAATGAAATGCCTATTCAGTATGGAAGCTGCGGGTGGCAAAAGTTTGAGAACCACTGTCTCATCTAATAGTTGTGAAATGAAATTTAAAACAAAATAGGCATACTTTAATCATCAAACAATCTTTTATTTGTGGGTGAGCAACCCAATCCCCCATTCACGCATTTTTTTTACACCAAATTGGCGCATTTTGGCTTGATTCTTTCTATACACCATTGGTACAATACTAGACTTGTTGGCTCTATATTTAGGTTTTTTGGCACAATATTTAGCTAGCCAAGAACATTATGATATAAAAATATTTAATAGAACTTCTCAGAATGTAAAGCAGTGCCGCTAAAATGAAAGCTTTATCAAAGGTAACAACCTATTTGAAATTTCATCTCCACTTATAAGAGTTACTCCAATAATAAGAGTTTTCTTAAATCAAGCAGCACCTTCAATGTTGCAACAGAGATAAGTTACATCGTTATGGGGAAAAAAACATGGTTTTAACTGAAGAGTAACAAAAGTGTGATTGAGTGAGAAGCAAACTGACTCTGAGAAAACTCACCAGGAAAGAAGTTGAGCCTAACTGACAGTGAAAATTTGTCAAGACAAAAAAGCTGTCAATTGGTTTGAGAAGTAGTCGTGAAGACATAAAACGTGCCAAGTGGATGGCTATAACAAAAAAGTACTGAAAGTTTTTCTTCATCATAACTGTATTGTGCTAATGATGGGATAATAAATGTCAAGCTATCATGGCCAAGTTATAGTGGTTCTACAATATAATAATTTACACTTTCGAGCCTATGAAAATCATACATTTTTATTTCTGATTTGTACATTTTATATTTAAGAATTACTATCAAAAATTCAAACTCAAAATATGTTTCAAACAAAAAAATTTTACATGAACATTAATACATGATAAAAAGAAAAAAAAAATCAGCTTTTGAATTGAATAGTGATAAGACAAAAAAAACTGTTTTAGTACCGAGAAGACCTCCATAACCACAGCCAATATCTGCAAACTGAACCTCTTTTGTGAGACTAGAGGAATTATTTTCGGAATGCTTGTCAGAATCGCTTTCATTGGTTACGTTTGCATTTGGAAAATATGGATCCCAATCCATATGAGATGGGGATAAAGGGCTGAAATCATGATTAAAAAGAAAAAAACATCAAGTTTTGCAAAATCAATATTTATGCATAAATGTTCTTACACATAATAGCAATCGATGTGATATCATTATAAGTAATACAAAATGCTTGTCTTTCCAGTACAATAAGTTGTAATAGGCTGCTTATAAAAATTTATACAGCATTGGATGCAAGAAAGGATTGAACATTACTAAGTTTTTTAACAACTAGCTGTTGTATGAAGATGAATTTTTGGAAAGAGAAAATTCAACTGCCTTTGCGGGGAATCGAACCCACATCCTTTCATTTTCCAGGTTGGCATTCACCCGGAAAGTGAAAGGACGTGGGTTAGATTAGGCAGTTGAATTTCTCTTTCAAAAAAAAAATTAATCTTCGCACACACAACAGCCAGTTGTTGAAAACCTTTACATAGTTGCGGAGAGTGACATCATCCTTGCATATTGAACATTAGTCATATAGCTGCACATACGTTTCATGGAACATTTCTGGTTTAGCTAGTCAACAATATCTATGCAGTGAGAGAGGTCTGTTTCCTATTTGCCTGCATTTCTGATGCACACTCCATCAGTAAAAGATTATGCATTCGAATCAATATCCTAACATGGAGGAGGCTATCAGGCATCCAATCCAGAGAATGGGGCCACAAAACTATAAATAAAAAATGAATCTGTAGCCCAGGGCCAGTATATATTACGGCACCTTGATATTTTAATGAGAAAAAGTAAATTCAGCACTCTTCCTGATCCATCACCACAGATACCCACCCTGCCCTCCCTTAGTTGTAGCCCTGAGCAAAGGCAAGACTTCAACACGATACTTACATGACATGAAAATTCAAGCATTTCGAGATATGGAAGTCAGATGGCAGCACCAGTATAACACAAAACAAGCAAAACTAATAAAAATATGTTAGGGCCACACATACAGGTGGTCATAAAATAACTTTGCAGATATACAAGCCCCCGCCCCTCCAGCTAACGCAAAAACCAACTTATGCTAATAAAATTCAAAATAAAGGTAATTTTCTGAGTATGCACTCAAGAATGAAATGAGAAACAAAAACCTATCTTTTACGGTTGCAGTTACAACAAAATATCGAAAAATGATCAGTGCAGTAAAAAAACCATGAATGACATTGAAACAGAACCTATGTCACCATAAATGCCACTACAGGACGCAAAGAAAGATCTCACCAAGGGGTTGGTGCTCTGATGACTTGATTGGGGACTTCCTGCAGATTTGACCGAGATGCCTGACCGAGTGATTAGAGCACAAACTCTTTGATGAGATCTTTTTTTGTCCTGTATCATCCTGCGCCAGCATTTATGGTGATAAAGGTACCATTTCAACACCATTCACAGTTTTTTTTTGCTGTGCTAATCATTTTGCAATGCATAAGAGCAAGTGTTGCCGTTCAAATTTTTAGAAATTTTGTCGCTGTGACCCTAATTGCAAGAGCTAAGGCTTTTGTTTGTCTCTTCATTCTTGAGCACGTACCTTGAAATACCTATATCTGAACTTTCATTTGTTTCATTGTTTTTTCCTGCTGCTACATGCTCGGATAACTGCAAAGTTATTTTATGACTACCCTGTATATATGTACATATACACATGCGCACACATTCTTGATTGTACCAATTCTTTAGGAATTCCCTAGAGGAATGTTTACAAGATGTCTCGTTAGTCGCAGTCTGGCACTGTCATCATCAATGAATATATATTTGAAAGCATTTTCAATCCCCTTTAAAAAGTCTTTCGCCACATAGAAAAACAGGCCTACAAGCTTCAACGGTACGATTATTCAATCATTGCACTTCACTAATCAGTAGAAAAACAGATAGCAGAACTACACATGAGAAGCACTGCACGCTAACGAACTTCACGTTTAGGTTCACAACACGTACACGCACATTCCAACATGTACCAATTATTTAGAAATTCCGCAGAGGAATGTGGACGAGGTACATGTGGGGTTTAGTGTAGTAGACAATAATAAATCACACATAATTAACGCACACACACGTGTTTTGCCATAACCCATCATGCACAATCAGGGCAGCAAATAAATGTTTTATCAGCTGAGCCAAGCACTCTTTGTAATGTTGAAAGAGAGGTTAAAGGGTGAAATGTGCACTCCTCTCTGGTCCGGTACCAGACCCACACGCTTCTCCCCCCCCCCCCAATTGAGACCCTGTGCACGATTAATATTACTACTAAAACAAAACACTGAGCACATGTATAAAAATATGTTTACTATACGAATGACATACCAATCAAACATGTGATCATCCAGTGGATTTGAATGTGCTCTCTGTCTAAAATAACGCTTTTGTGGTAACGGCACCTCATCCATTTTACTTTGATTTTATTTTCCGAAGGTATATTACTCGGTCTTCCAAAGACAACTCAAACGTCGTGGACTTTGTTTACAAACAAAACTAAATTAGTCTTTGAACGTGAAAGTTGGCTTTCAAATATGTATTTCAAACAATTTTTTTTATAAAATGATGATAAACTCATATTGGTATTGAAAAAAAACATCAATTTACTGATAGATTGATTTGAAATGTATTATAATAAATAAAATATCATTATTTTGAAAAGAGAAAAAAAAACTACTACCACTACTACTACGAATTTTGTTATTGTGTTATCTTTTGCAGTGCTCTGTCATGGCGGGCCAACAGGAGTAGTATATTTTTATTTACGCTGTCGTCATGTCAACGAAATCATGCGATTGGAGACGTTTACTTTATGCAGTCTACATGTTGATGATAAATGCTCAGCCATCCTTGATACATGGTGAGTGATGGTTGTCCCTCTACGTCAACTTTGTGTTGAACGGTCATGTATTTAACAATGTCATCAACTCTGAAATGAATGTCTAATGTAATGTAACATCTTCATTCGCTATGTCTACCATTTGTTTTATTTATCACAAGGGGTGTCCATTAATTGAAACACGTCTTTTAAAGGTAACAATTAGGGGGTCTTTCGTTTAAAATTTGGGATAAATAATTGTACTGATTAATTAATTTTGAAATGAGGTTCCTTTATATTTAATTTGTTTTAGGCCATTTTATCCTTTGATCTTTGTGAATATTTTGTAGACTTACGTTGTTTTGAATCGCATCATGTTACCAGACATGGATCCGGGGGGGGGGGGGGCTATCGTTCCTCCTCAAGAGCCGAATAATATGGGGAAATTTGTCTCGCCCATAAAATACACTATTATCCAACCATTTACTGTTGAAGATGTCTGCCTTTGCTCGGCATAGATCCAGGATGAGGGAAGCGATAGGAATGATCGTCCATCTCTAGAGTGAAATTTTTCTTTCCCATAAAATATGGTACAATTCAATGAACCCACATAATTTGTCGCTCTTCCAGACACATCGCTCTGGACTCACGCCTGCATGGTACCGAAACAATGGCAGCTATAATGCATGTGTGAAATGTTCATGCTTTTTGGATACATGCAGAGGCTTCCAACTACCTAAATCAGGGGTTCTCAAACTTTTTCTATCCACAGCACCCCTTTCCCTAATCAATGCTTTACAGTGGCTCCCCAGAGCAGTTTAGCTAAGAATTTTTTTTAAATCTTTCGTAGGGTTGTTGCTGAGCGGGTGCTGCTGCGTAATCCATGACTAAATCATGGGTGCATAATCATTTTTTTGGCTCCCTGGCCATATTTGCAATGATGTATTTAATGTAAGAAGTGTGAATGCATTTATTACAACTGGAAAAGTTATTAATATTGAATCTCTCTTTGAATTTCCAGCTTATCTGAAGACATTATCACCGCACTCTCCTTTAACTGAAGCAGATCTGCATTCGAGTTTGGTTCTGTATTGCAACATTTCCAAAGAAGGTCGGCCAGAGCTTTTATGGTTGAAAGATGGACAGCCTTTGACTCCAGATCTAAGCTGGAAGGTGCATAAGAAACAAGGATCTTTGGTCTCTCAATCTCTTGCTGAATCCGACGCGGGAAACTACACCTGCAGAGCAAGCAATGTATTTGGTCACAAAGAATTGACCACTCAGCTAATTGTCAAAAGTAATTAGTACTTTTCATATTCAAAGAGACAATACATGTTTCCTGTAATGATCGTGATGTATTATAATCAATTGAACAATGGTTTTTTTCCTCATTTTACTAAAAGCTCCTCCCTTGAAGTTGGCCAATGTTTCTGTCCATCCATCAACAGTTGTGGCTACTGTTCGCTGGCATGTGAATAGTGATGGTGGATATCCTATCACTCATTTTACTCTGATGTATCGTCCATTGGTTTCTAATGACTCTTCTTGGCATGTGCCTCCCGTTCATATTAGCCCTGCAGTTGTGAGTAGTTTTTATTCATTCTTTTATATCTTTCTTGCTTTTTTTTATGTTTACCTGCCAGCGTATTTTTGTTTGAACCAGTGCTGGACAAATCCATTGCCTGACATACCCAGGACATGTATTTTTATTCAATTGCATTCTCAACATGAGTATATGAAGTATTTATTCATGTATTATTTTAAGTACATAGCTGGCAAGTCTCCTGGATTGCTACTCTATCTCTCAGACTCCCGAAAAAATTTGTATATCTAGTAAATTTTGCCCGTGATTGTAAAAAATTCCTACTTTTGAGAGAAAAATTATTCCCAAAGAATTTACCCGAAAAAAAGGCTGTTATTTTTTTAATTTTTAATGCCAAAATGACATCACAAACAGAATATAAATTGTCACCATTGCGTGAAATCACAAAAAAAAATTTTGTAATGGAGATAAAAAGTTTTGCCAAAATAACTTGTATCTGCTTTGACCATATGCAGGGTCACAACTAGACAGCCAGGGCAAACATGCATTTTGGTACCACAGTGTAATGTTAAGGTGCAGTTGAATGCTAAATTTTATGCCCCCTCCAGTCTAGCACCTGGGCCACCAGACCCACCTACTCCTTCATAGTTACGACCCCGGCCATATGTTCCGCAGGGCTCCCACTCGTCTTACTTTTTGGTAAAATCTCATATTTTCTCTGTTTTGTCCTGCTTTTCCCACTTTTTTTACCAAAACCTATAAACAAAATTCATGTAATTGATTTTAATTGAGGAGGGGATCATCGATATAATGCCAAATAATATAAATGTAGTAGATTAAAAACAATACAATTTCTGCTTTGGCAGAATCTTAATTGTAAAGTTAATTGGTGGGGGTGTATATGGACCATTTAGTGGTTTATTAATTTTTCATTTGTATAGTTTGGGGGTTATACAAATAGAGTAGTGATTAAAAACTTGTGTCTGGTTGAAAAAATAATAATTTTTTACTTACTACTTCGTGGTCTTTCGGACAGCATCTTACATTCATCATTCAAAATTATAGTGCACATTTTGTGTATAGGTGACACAACAGTTAACGTAACAAAGCAGTTGGGTACATAGGCCTAGGTTTTGTGACTGGTGATACCCAATAACATTCAGTTGTCTTCTGTATTTTTAGGGCATGCAGAGGCATAAACAGTATGTACGATGCTCAGCAAAGAGCTAGAAATGAAAGTGCTTCATTTGTCAAAAACGATTTCACTGGCATTGAACACTAAAATTTAAACCGCATCCTTTTAAAAAAGGGATGGACAATGCAGTGAAACTATCTGGTCCAACTTTACTTATTTATATCAGACCTTGTAATTTACACATTTTGCACTGTGCTCTTGGAAGTGGTCTGGAAAGAGCATCATTCTTAAAAAACCTAAATGTCTTCATAATTTGCTGTGTGCATTGTCGAAGAGAGTTGACTGACTGGACTGTGGAAGACTCCGAAAAAAGAATGTAATATATATCGGGAGGGGAGACAGAAAAAAAATTATGGCCAAAAATAGTTTTTGTTACTGTCATTTCTGTCATTTTCCTTTAGCTGGAGTCAATCTCACAGAATACTGAAATAGAGTGCTATGAATTATTTTTAAATTATGCTATGGTTATATTGTCTAGGGGGATACCCTCCTCCATCCTACTTTTTATAATTTTTTGAGTGGAAGCCCTGGTTCCATTGAATCTGTATATATTGTTTTGTGCTCAATGGTGATTTTTTTTGTGTTGGCAAGATTCAATTTGAAAGCAGTAATGACAGGTAATTTGACTTACTGGTTGGCAAGGATTGGTGACATGGCCTGCATCAGCGATGGTTTGCATGGTATCATGTTTTTGCAAATATTTTTCAAAAATCCCTTTCATATTTATTTTTGTGCAAAATTTGGATCCACACTAAAGCCTCCCCATAATTCTCATTCTTCAATGTTGGCAGCTATGTGAGTAGGGGGCATGTACATTTTTAGAGTTAGTTCAGCCCTAGTTTGAACACACATCCAATGAATGAAGATTAAAACATTTTTGGTTTTTAACCTTGTAGGGCAGAGGTTCTCAAACTTTTGTCTTCCATGGTTCCTTTACCCCAGCAGACATGTATCCTCGGTTCCTTAGAAAAGTCTAATCAAGAACCACTTCCTGGAATTGGTTAGGCACACATTAATAAGAACAGTTCACAGTGGTGCTCCTGACAATGGTTTGTGGCACACACGTTGAGAACCACTGCTGTAGAAGATAAATTTAGGGGTTTTTTTTTTTAAGTTAGGTTGAAAATTATCAAATTATGAATTATTTTGACAGAATTCTAAAATCTGCAATTTTTGAGGTACACCTTCTGCCTACCAATGACCTTCAAAAACCTACCAATGATTCAATTTTGAAGCAAATTAAAAATTATTTTTCATATCTTCTCTTATCATTGAACATGATTGCAAGGCTTGACAAATCAATAAAGAAATAAGGAAAATTATCAAATGTTTGCCAGCAAGTTTTCCAAGCAAGGTCGTAACTAGAATTTGGGACTCCCAGGGCAACATGAGATTTTACCATCTCCCACAGCAAAAAACATGCTTCAAAAATGTGAATTTTTAGAAGCAACATTCATATCTTAATGAATATAAAAGCCATTTTCATAAAAATGATTGCAAATTTTGCACAAAGCGAGTAAAATATTTTGTAAAAGTTAAAAATTGTTCGTAACTGTTTATTATACAGGATTGATCAAAAACATTTTTTTCTTATTTAATTTTTTGTTAGTTCCTTTTTGTTAGTCCACTACAAATACTCCTGCAGAATCTGCACTGAAAGTGTGAGTTCAAGAATTATGTTTGAATGCCTGAAATTATGGAATGATTCATCCAGTATTTTTCTAGAAACTTGGAAAAATGTCTAAACTACAAAGTAAACACAGACTTAATGTATGAACATGCTACACATTTTTGGCGTTTAAGTAGAGTGGGATTTGAGTAGTATCTGATGTGTAGAATAATGTTAAATAGATGTAGGCTGCTTTGAATGATATTTAGCACAGACATCCAACAAATGCATTGCTTTGCTTGCACATGTTTGATTGCAGTTTTAATGTGATTTTACTATTTCCATCTAATTCTCTTGGCTTTTTAAAAAAAAAAAATTATTATTTTTATTTTTCAGAGACAGTTTTTTGTTTCTCAACTGAAACCGGGGACTGATTATGTTTTCCGTTTATGGGGTAACAATAAACTTGGACCTGGAGAGCCAAGTACAATTTATGCAGCAACCGCCAAACCCATCAATGCTCCAGGTACATGTTTTAATGAGCATTTTCATTAAAAATTATTCGATAAAATCAAATAAAATTTAAAAAAAAAATGCGTATAACGAAAACAGATAGTGTATTTAGAGATGGTGATTTTTGTTCAGATAAGATACATAAAATCAATAGACTTTCTGGATATTATGCCTTGAAAAAAAGTATCTATCTCAGTATCTTAGCCTAGCAAAAAATTAGCCTCTAATATTCACCTCTACTTCTGCCGCATGGAGGCCATTAGCTGAAGTTAAAAGAAGCTGCAATGTCTGTCTACTCAGCAAGTCAAGCTGCTGTGCATGTTTTAAGGAATAAAGGATTGTCTCTCTCTCTCTCTCTATGGTATAATAGTCAGTGTGCACTTGCCTGATGTGCAAGAGGTCTGGCGTTTGATTCCCGGTCGAGAGAAATGCCAATTTTTTTTTTCCAAGTTTTCCTCAGTATAATATCCAGAAAGTCTGTTGATTTCAGATAGTGTATTTATTTGCATTTTAGACACACCCCACTTTTGTTCTCTCAAGCAAACACCTAAGTACCTAACAGTGATGCACCTTATGTGTCAAATATAATTTTAAAAAAGGGATCTTTTATACCAATCAGAAAAAAAATTAGGCAGCATCTGAATTTCTTATGAGCCAGGAATTCTTTTAAACCCCTCAAGCCATTTTTAAAATTTTCTTGATCCGCATTTCATAACTGCCGCATTGGAAACCACAAAACCTTTTGCAAAGTGCAACCCATTTTCAAGATTTGTTTTTCCAACTGCAAGCTGATAAATGCTTTCATTCCCAACAAGAAATTAAGACAATTTGCTCAGCCTATTGCTTTTTATTCCCTCAGTATGATACAAAGACACCTGCTGAAAGAAAGAGGGAAAAAACACCTGGGACATGTGGATCTTAAATTGGCAAATCAAAATCATTGGTCAATAAATTAGCATTAATTTGATAACACAAATAATGTTACTATACTCTGTACTGGTGTAAAATTAACATATCTAGCTTGCTTGTGTTATCAAATTTATGTAAATTTATCCATAATTTAATCATTTTTTCATCATAGATATCTGTAGTAAAATGGATATCGCTTTATTTCGGGGGGTAGATTAATGTCTGTAAAAATTTTAAAATCTTAAAAAATTGCTGTATTTGAGATATATATTAGCAAAGGTATATTTTCTGTCACTAAACTAAATGCATATTCATATTGTATTTATTTTTTAATTGCTTAAGCACCTCTTCTTTTTTTTCATGACAATTCAGAGGTACTCCAGCATATGATGGCAAATACAGAGGACTTCAGCTCTGATGCATGGGTTGTTGCTATTTCTATGGTGCTAACTACTGTTCTTGTGCTTTCCTGTTTGAGCTGCATTTTGATATATAAGGAAGGAAGAAATGGTGAGAGAAAAAATTTCTCAAACAATTTTTCTGATATATGCATATCTTAATGAATTTATACGTACTGTAATTTACTGCCTGCATTCTGCGGATTATTTGTTTAAAGCATCAGAATTTTTCTGAGTGTGGATTGTATACCAATGCAGGTGTTTTTTGTTTTGCTTTCAAGAGAGGTTGAAAAATTAATACTTCTCAAATAATTAAAAAAATATGTTATTATTTGATTTATGTAAGTGAGTTGAAGGATAGACATTTTTTTTCTTTAAAAACGTGATCAATAGCCCCTTGTTTTCTTTACAAATGCAAGGGATGTCACTCCAGTGCCTGACTAAAAAAAATATAACAAAAAATCTTGCAGCTCCTCAACATTGGAGTGAAATAGGCTTTTAAAAAGAGAAGACAGGCTTTAATGGCCAGAGTTTATAAGAGTATTCAAACCTTTCATACAGTTTATCAACAGATCTTTCATCCGCTACTGCAAAGGGCATCGTCATGCAGGTGACAGCATGCTGGGAGACAAAATTACTTTCTTGGAAGACAGTGATCTACTGATCACTAAAGATCCAAAGCACCAGTAGATCGCAGTATACTGGTGCTTTGAAGCTTGATCAGATCTTTTCTTAGTGTTCCTAGAAAAAAATAGAGAAGTTGGTTCTTGGAGTAATAAAAAAGGGAAAGAGGGTCTCATGAAGGAAATTCAAAATTTTTCAGTGCCTCGGATTGTCTGGAAACAAACTTTCGAGGCTCTAATTTTTGAGATGATACTGTAATACTAATAAATAATCCAAGTATTTTAAAAAACCTATTTTTTTGTGGGGGGCCCAATTTTTGGCAAAAAGGGGGTTCAGTATATGTCTTAAAATACACAGCATTTGTTATTCAACATATTTGAATTGGTATTTTCTGTTTTTATCATAAGCATATAGTTCTGATGAAACTTTTAAAGTATTAGATTAATTAATTTTTTTGTGTACTAAATACTTAAAAAAAATGTTTTAAGCTTTAATTATAACTGAAATGAGCCAAAATTTTTACATGATAATTATTTCATTTTTTCATAATGTGGTGGTGAAATGATTGAAGAGATAATTTTTTTTTCTATTTAAAATTAGATGGAAAAACTTGAGAAGAATTTGCTAAAATTCAAATTGTCTAAAAATTTAGAACAAACAAGCAGCACTGTATAGTTGAGAAATGCTAAAAAAAAAAGTTTTCTTTTTACTGTGTACCGATATTCTGATACTGATTTTTTTTACTAATCAGAGGTGCCAAGCGAGCATGAACCTGCAGCAAGAATCATCACAAATCCAGGCTTTGATATTGATTTGGAGCAATGCTATTTACTTGACCATGCAGACTATAATGACAATACCGAAAGAGCTATTAGAATAAATAACAACACCGTTATACAGCCTTCACGGGTTTAGTAATAAAGTAATAATAATTTTTTTCCACCATATTATATATAATTTCCTTTGCTGCTGCATGAATGCATCCATTAATTGGCAATGCAACTTTCTACATGTTTTTTAGCTCGGTCTGATCCATTTTTTATTGTCTCACCATGGTGTTTGGGTTTACCAAATGAAAATGTTCACAAGGAAATGGTGTTTTTGTGCCAATTTTATTTTTTAAACCATATTTTTTTACATTCTATGATGCAAAGAGATTTTGTGGAAGCGCTGATCTGTTCTTCAATGGCTATATTTTTTCTACGTGACTGTAAGTTCTTAAAAGTTTTGCAAATGTTTTTAGGAGGAAAGTAATTGAGGATATTATTTATGATTAAAATGAAGAGAAGTGACTACTTATCATTCGATTGTAATTGATGTATCTATCTATGATGAAAATTGTAGCTTCACACATGGAAAACGCATTTGATAATGAAAGATTAGTTATAGCTCATCTTGTCATTTGGGCATTAGTTGGCAAAATATTTCTTCCTTAATGTGTTTTGGTTTTATTCTTTTGATGCATAAAGTATCGATTGAGTTTCTGGCTGGAAACATTATTTTTCACTGTTCCATAATATTGCCTTATAGTAAGGAATGCATAAGTCACGTTTAGTTTCACGAAATTAAAATACGTAGAAATATTTAGAATTGTTTCCATAATGTGTTCAAGGATCTGTCATAGCTGTCAAAAATCATGTTTGTTTGTGCATCCATTCAATTCTCCATCTGGCACATTGAACCCAACAAATACATCCCTAACAAGTTTTTGCTTATTTCATATTGTTCCCATGCGTATGATATATTTTATTTATTAATTTTTGCATTTATGTTTTTTTTTTGTGGCAACTATTTTAAATCATTTTGTGACAAATATTTGTTTGGTGAATACCAGAAAACTTTATTAACATGAAAGTTATGTTTTATCCGGAAAAGGTTAGAAATTTAATTTGTAATTAATCGAGGTGTTCAAATGTCAGAATTTACAGTGTTTTCACTCTAGCGAGAAAATTTTTGAGCATGAGAAGTTTCATACTTTTAATAATGATCACAAAATGTTTGTAAATATAAGTTATGAAAAATGTTTTATCAATGTTATTATACACTGAGTGGCCAAAAAAAGGTTACTGTACCTATTGTGTAAACCTAAGAGGAAGTCTCATGATTGAAATTGTTTCTGTTAATTTAGACTGGTTTGCAGTCTCCTCAGAAAATTACCTTATGACAATATGACCAGAGTTAGTGTGCTGTAAAGTAGTAGCCTAGGGCCCTTCTGCATAATTGGGGGGGGTATATCATCATGCATACCCATTGATTGATGAAAGCTCTGTTAATCAAGGCTTGACGTATCCATCAATGAAAAGTTTCTTATGTGAAGCTGATAACCTATCTACACACAATGCCAAGATATGTTGATTTTGTAGTATTCAAAAAATTTGTTGAGGTGAGAAAAAACTGTGCCATTCAGACATCTGAATTGACTCCAGTCATGATTCTTAAGACTTATGGGAGAGGGATAAAAAATAAAAAGTTATTCGTTTCCACCCTGATTCACCAAAGATCTTGATGAAACAATGGTGTGAATTAGGCTATGAATAAGTCTTGAGATATTGTGTGCAGATGCATATTTAGGAGAGGGAGCTAAGCAGGCTTTTTTTAACTGAGGGCTGGAATTTCGAGAAATGAGCCGGTCCATAGAAAATTCAGCAGAATAGGAGGAGTGTGACAAAATCGTAAATCCACCTCTGCCTAGAAATTGAGGGACTAGGTCAGTGAGTGACCTAGAGATGGAGGGCTAAGTGGGCTATAACCTGGGATGTTAAATTTGAGGAATGAATGGTCAGAAAATTAGACTAGAGTAGGGGAAGGGAATGGCGGAAAAAACAGTGTGGGGATGGCGGAATTTGTAGACATTTGTGACGAAGCCATAAATTCACCTCTGATTTTATAACCTCATAAAAGTATCCACATGACTAATGTGTACTATAATTTATGCTGAGCATCTCCAACATAGTATTATGATAAGGTTGGTTTTTGTTGAGCCAGTCAGAGTAAACTATTGATTTATCATGTTATCATTCACTTCTCTTTGTTTCATGTTTGCTGATCCTTCATTTTGGAATCATTGTCATCAAATTCATGAGTATTTCATATTTCTCACAGTATTTAACTTCTCATTAATCATGTAGAGCTATGTTTGTTAGATCTAAATGAAAGTTCCTGCTTAGTAAAAGCATGGTATAACAACTGCTAGATCCGAGTGTCTCATCTATAATGAAATGGTTTAGTGGATCGAGGGGGTGGGGACATATATAGATAATTATGAAATAGCAAAAAAACCATCTTAGCGTATTATTTTAGTATTCTCGAAAATGAGGGAGAAAGGAGGGAAGTAATATGTGATATATTAATTATTATTGGTAGTGGATGTTGTTTTCTTATGTAATACACACTGTTGTATTAGCTTGTTGTAGTTGTTACTTTAATTTTTAATGTGAATCAATTTGTTTTTTTTTTTTGGTTATTCATTGATCGCTGAGCTTTATGTGTGGATGTAACTAATCATGTTTATTTTAGTGCTTGTTGGATTATAAGAAACTGCCCTTTTTTTAATGTTATGTTTCGTTAACTTTTTTTTTTTTTTGCTCCTTGTTTTGGAACCTTCATTTATCTTGTATTTGTAACAGTTTTAGGCTGGGAATTATACATATTGTATATATAATGGTTGTTCTTTTTTTTTACTAGTGCCAAGTTGTGCGAATGTTCTTTTTTTTTCCTTTTCGTATAAAAAAAAAGAATCAACGAAGTGGTGATATTATTGTTTGATACCTTTTCAATGCAAGTTTTTATTAAGGCGGTAGCTTTGATATGTTGTGATTAAAAGTTGTAGGAAAAAACGATCTTTTGTTCTTGTTTTTCATGGATCACTTTTTATTTATTAATTATGCTGAAGTATGTGTTACATGGCCCAATCCATGGCTCACAGGACCTCACACTTATCTGATATGGTGGCCCGTGATCTCAAACCTAATACAGTCGATGCTCATTATAATGACTCTCTTCGTTCCACAGAAAATGGACATTATATTGGAAGGTCGTTATATCGAAAGTTTTGAAAACCCATGAAGTTCAGCTTGTCTGAAAAATTGCATTGACAGAATTGAAAAGGAAATCCTTTCATTTTATTACAATGTTGCAATGGAAACCTATCTGGTTGGAAAATAAAAGTACTCAGTATTTACGAAAATACTGTATACAGCACAAACCTACATTTATTTTTTCTACATGCAGTAAAATAATGAGTTCCCTCACCTGTCTATTCTCCCATTGCGAGAAATATAAAATTGCACAATAAAATTTAGAATAAGATTTTAAAAGAAACTGTGTGGGAAGTGGGAGTGAACCACCATCATATATGAAGAAATAAAACAGAATGCTAAGCAAAGTTTAAAGTGATGGCGCTAGTTAACCAACAGGTTTTCCATAGAGGATCACTCAAGTGTCCAGCGGCACATTTACAGATCACTTGAGTAACCTACGACACAGTTCCAGATTACTCAAGCTGCTCAATGCACAGTCTCAGAGCATTTAAGTGGCCCACGGCACATTTACAGATTTTCTCTTAAGTGATCTGCAGCATTATGCTGCTCGAGTGATCTGCAGCGGTGTGCCAAATCGCTTAAGTAGCCCGCGATTCATTTTCAAACCAAAGTGCAGCCTACACACAGCCCGCATTCGCAAAGTTTGAGCAACGTCGATTTGAGCTGTCCCTGAACTCTACTGCCAACATGAGAAGGGTGATAGAACACGTCGAGGCAATTTTTTTAACCGAGCCCAGGGTAACAAATGTCTTTTATTTTCTCTGCACATGTTAACATGGAATTAAGCTGCTATTTTTCGAAAAAGATCCTAAAGTAACCCTTGGGGGGGGGGGGGCAAAATTATTTCTCCAACATACACATAATCCGTCAGAGAGGGGAAAATAGGCGATATTTTTCTACTCTGCAATTGCCTTCACTTGAAAGGAAAAATTTTCTGCCGCTCCTCATGATACTGTATAAGCAATATTGCCATATTCTGGTGACTTCTAAACAGGGCCGCAACTAGGGCGGGTCTGGTGCCCCGGGCGCTGAACCAGAAGGGGGAGCCGAATTTACCCTTTAACTGCTTCTACATTACAAGGGGCGCCAAAATGCCGGCTTTTCCCGAATGACAAAGTATCTAGTTTCGTCCCTGCTTCTAAAGTGGGGTAATTCATGTATACCCTGAATAAAAGTGGGTTGTGATCCTTGGTTCCCTGGGAAAAGTTATCTATTTATATACTACATCATCCCTCTCATTTTGGTAGTAGAGTTCTGTGGAAAACGCTTTATTTATGTGATATGAGCACTTTTTAATAAAAAATTTCTATTTTTTAAAATTTTTAATGAGTGGAGAGACATTACAAAAACTTATTCCCTCTCTCGAAAGGAAGTGTAAATCAAAGAAATCAGAGTATGAACAGCAGTGTTCTTCAATCTTTTTCTATATGCAGACCAATGTGATTGAGTGAACAATTTCACTGACCGACATAAACGGAAGAAATAATTTTCGAACTATAATTTTATTTTTATCATGTGAGAAACATCGTTGAACTTGGACCCCCTGCTGCCACTTATCAAATAAAAACAAAACTATGTGCTATAATTCTTCAAGTAAAATTGATTGTTGGTCTTAATCCGGTGTGTAGTAAAAAGATAAGATGGCATGATATGTCATATATTTTCCTATTTCCATCCTACGTATTAGTGTAAATTTTATGTGCATTAATACCAGTTACTGTGTTTTTAGTTTTGCTGCAAACGTAAAAATATAGTAATTTAATAATACATTGTATATCTTACCTAAGATTTACATAGGTATGCTGCACGGAAAAAGAAGCGATTTATGGAATCATGTCGTACTTTTATTTTATTTTCATTCTGCAAGTGGGTATGAAACCAATAGTCAATTTTACTTGTAATTTATAACAAATAGTTTTTTTAGTAGATGGCAGCAAGGATCCCATCGCGAAATTTCTGTTTCAATTAATATTTACGCACATTTCTATACAAAAATATGGGAACGGATAAGCGAATCCTTTAACAATGCAGCTTCCTAACCATGTAGTTGCTTTAACAATTTGGCGAAATGTTTTTGAAGATCAGCAGAGGAAATTCCCACGCACCGGTCCGCGGATCAGCGGTTGAAGAACATTGATACAAAGGACGCGAACTGAATCGTTGTATGAATCTTTACATGAATCTTCATCATGTTAATAATATTGCCATGCCTCATACACATGTTATTATTATCATGATGTATGTGTATGATGTGGCGTACATGATAAGCCCTCAAGTTTCCAACTTGACTTTCGGGCATCGATGTCCTCTCAGAGATCGCGAGAAAACTAAGGCCGATATTTCGTCTGTCACCAGTTTCGACCACTTGTCTTGTAACGAGAGGTGGAAGTGGTTTCTGTGATACTTCGGGTGCCTCTTCTCTTTGATACTGTTCGAGGAAGTATTCCTAATCTGACTGCACTCGTTTGTGTCCATCATCGTGTTGCTGCGTTCTGCTGTGTCTGCTGCTGCGGTGGTGAACTGCGTCTTTGGTTGGTCGTTTTTACTGGTTACTAGCACCTCGGGTTTAATTTGGTCACTGGTAATTACCTTATTTTGATCATATGAATGCTGTCCGGTGATAGTAAGGGCACTGGCGCCAACCTGCCTTTGGTACGATGATCCGTGAATGGAGGAGTCAATTCTGGTCAATGGGCATTTCGTGCTGTTTGCCGCTGGTGATGTCTGCCTTTTCCTTTTTGCCGTCATTTTCTATTGATTGAATGCCTTCTTTTGTTCCTAAGAAGAGAAAAAAATTGGGTGAAATTTCGGAAATTAAAATGGATTTAAAAAATTTCTATATTGTCCTAAATATAAGAATTTTGTTATGAGGTTTATCCAGTGGTTCCAAAACTGTGCTCCATGGAGCACCAATTGCTCCGCCAAGATTTCTTAGTGCTCTGTGAAGATATTAGCGATTGAATGCCAGAACATTTTTTTAAAACCTCAATATGATTAAATGCAGCAGAGAAAATGAGAAAACTGACTTATTTACGTACAGAATCAAGACATGGATAAGCAGTAAATTACCGAGTAACGATCCAGCCTGACTCAAATGCACTAGATTTTTCAATGCCTTCATACACATTATCAATGACACACAAAAAGTATGTTAATCATTTACTAAATGCCTTTCCACGACCTGGTTGATGGAGTTTCGTGCTTAGATTTTAAGATAGCATAAAAAGTTCCTAAATTTTTCACCAGGTAGCTTCTAACCTTTTTTATCATTTGGCGAGTACTTTTATTGTTATACCACTATGCTACTTTCATGGTTTTATCTGCCATATTTCAGGGGTTATTCAAGATTATGCGGAATTTCCAATGTCCTATATTTATCTTTTTTTTCTCCCGGGCATCCCAAAATGTTCTTAGAGGTTGGAAATGATTGTAAGAGGCTGCGCATATATGTCACTGTATACGAGATTTTCAAGTGGTCATAACTTTTATGGATGAAAATAGAGCGGTGGAAGAAGTGCCTTTGTAAAATCAGACACGCGTTACACGATAACAGCAAAATGCCACCTGGTGAAAAATTACTGAACTATTTACCTTGTCTTGACAAAAAAACGGGTTTTGAACAAAATTACCACTTAAATATGTGAAATTCTAATTAATGAGGTGATAATACATAATATTTACTAAGAATTTCAAAATTTTCAACATTTAATACCATCTATTACTACTCTCAACCATAGATGTCTAAGAAAATTTCCTGCAAATGTCTTTGAGATTTTCACGTTCCTTCAAATTATTATTTTAAAGAGATAAGAGACTATTCCAACCATATAGGGTTAACAATAAAGTTTCTCGATAAGGGAAAGAACAGAAATTGAGCTCAAATGTATTCCTACCAATCTACTTTAGCGGAGATATCTCCCTCTTTTACGGGAAGACGTTTAGAGAGTGTCCAAAAGTAATAAAATTCTACGGAGCATTTCAAAGTGAAAGTTGCATATGGAAAATTATCAGCTTTAATTCAGTTGCAATCATTGGCATACGAAAAGGAGGGGAGAGCTTCAATTCCCCCCCCCCACTCTGGGCCAAGATTATAGTGTTATTGAAACAAAGATACCAGTTTTAGAGATTTATCAAAATAAGTACTCCAGAAGAAGTTTTCTCATAAAAAATGGTCCGTGACGTAAAAATGTTGGGAACCAATAACAACACGATCAACTTTGCGTCTCTTTCGAATTTAAAAACATTATTGAATGCTCCTAAATATAATAAAATGCTTGGTTTTCGGAGTTTTCGAAACCAGTCAGTAGCGTCGTATCAAATGGGCCAACAGGGCATGTAATCAGGTCCCCGAATCAATCAAAAGAACTCCGAATTATTGGAAATTTTCACAATTTTGAATTTTTTTAAAAAATATTTTAAAGTTTTATTATTTTCAGAAATATTCTTTCATTTATTTTTAATTTCTCATTGATTCTGCCATTATTTTTCATTATTTGTGAAAATGTTCTCATTAATTCCTGAAATGTTTTTACTAATTCTGGAATCATGAAGGAGTAGTATGAACAGTGCTTGATCACCGAAAAAGGCGCAATTTCATTGCCAGATAGCGCTGATAATTTTTTACTCCCGAAAATCCTATCTAGGGATACCGCAATACGTCTTAAGCATTGCTGTAGATACTACGAAACCTCAAACGCCTTTCTAAGAACGCGTAAGAATTCCACGAATTTCTGGAGACACGCAAGTCTCCCACAGGCATGTCAAGAGGTACGCAAGCCTCATATATATATATTGATAATGATATGTAAATACATACCTTGGTCTATGCACGCTTCCTGCGCGTTCATTAAAATGGGGGCACTGGAGGAGAGGGCGGGGATTTGCTCCAAGTATTTGCCACCATCAGGGTCGGTCGTGATTAATAGAATCATGGACTCCGAGTAAAGTGATATTTCTGAGAAGTCCTCTTACTCCTCGCACTCTAGATCAATAGAGTGATCTAGAGCAGTGGTTCTCAACCGGGGGCCATATGGCCCCCTTGTGGTACTGGGATACTTCAAGGGGGCCACGGAAGAAAATGGAGAAAGGAGCCATGACAGGTGGTTTGGAGAGCAGAGAAGAAAAATTAAGGTGTGTAGAAATAAAGATTTTATATTAGTGACTAACACTTACAGTGAGAAGACAGAATCCAACAAAACCACCCATAAAACCAGGGCCTTCTTTAGGGCATGGACCCACCCAGGCCTCACCCCCTACATTTTGCAACAAGTTCCCTAGGATGGGGTTTTTCTCAAGTCCCCGGCTAAATTTTTCAGACACCCTTCCCTATATGAAATTTATTGTATTATTGTAAAAAAAAAAAGAAAAAAAAAGATGAAAACCATATTAGGTCCCTGGCTGTAGCTCTGTCAGTCCCACTTTTGTGAGGGGCTTCATGCCCATAAGTGACCCCACCTTATGATATTTTGTATAGTACAATTAATTTTGATAATTTTGAAAATAAATAGAGGAAATATGTAGGCTGTTTATATTTCCAGCTAAAGTATGGGACTACCATAGCATCACTTCGCCTAAGGAGGGGGCCCCCCCATGATATTGAGACGGTCCTGATAGAACTCGGACTAGCGGGGAGATCAATAAATTCTAGGCTAGTGGACTGGAGGCCAATTTTCCTTGCAATATTTTCATTCAGTATAAATTCACTGAAAAAAATCATTTCAATACGTATAAAGTGTCTTCCTTCTAGATGAGAGTTGAAAACTCTCGGTAAGACAGGGGAGCCACGAGAAAAAAATATAGTTCAAAGGGGGCCACGGGCAAAAAAAGGTTAAGAAACACTGATCTAGAGTGCACGCAAGCATGTGCATGACCAAAAAATTGACATAGAGCATGTGTAAACGTGTAAATGATCAAAACAGTGACCTGTAAAGCAAGGAACCATGTCAGTGATCGACCAAATGAGTGACCTGTAAAGCAAGGAACCATGTCAGTGATCGACCAAATGAGTGACCTGTAAAGCAAGGAACCATGTCAGTGATCGACCAAATGAGTGACCTGTAAAGCAAGGAACCATGTCAGTGATCGACCAAATGAGTGACCTAGAACGTGTACAAGTATGTGTGACCAAAACAGTGTGCAAGCATCTGAATGACTAAAAGAGTGATGGTGATGAGTAACTTAGAGACACAGGTGTGTTTTCAGAAGGGTTAGGGGGAGGAAGGGAGGGCAAGCGGGTTGTAGCATTCGTGTAGCTCACAGGCGGTAAAACCATAAATTTTGCCTCTGAATGTATTATGACGTTATGAATTTTTGGTGTCCTAGACGACAAATGCAGAGTGACATTACGTGGCCACGTGCAATCAGGTCCCGATTTCTTCGAGGGAAAAAGTAATGATACATAAAATTTTACGGGCAACGAATGAACTTGGCAGGGGAGATCATCTTTCGAGTGAGATCAGAGTTAGATATAAATATTTGATAATTTCGCATGAGACATCACAGACTGTCATTTTTTTTTGCTTCTTTTTGAAGCGATAATTGAGTTGAGGAGCAAAAAAGGGTTCAGCGTGTTTCTGAAAATAGCATGAGAACGGCCATGTTGAACTCGCTGCTGGTACATGTTATGGTGGAAAAGAATCACATAAAGAGAGATAAAAGAAGAGGAGAGAGAGGAAAAAATTGCGCCAGGACTTTTACTATGAGTTTTTATTTTTTTTCATTTTTTAAACCCTGCAAAGTTAGTCTAGTGCGTGCTGGTAATGTAAACAGAGCTGAGAATGTTTTCGTCACTTAACACCAGCCTATAGTAGGTTTTGAGGCTCAAAGGGGGGAAAAACCTCAAGAACTGAAAGCTATTTTTGGGAGAAGTTTTATCATGAAAGGAATATTATACTTTTTACATCTGTTATCGGCATTACGAGAATTATTCATTGCCGTTGCTCGGCCATTTTACGGCTTCCTCTACGATTTATGTATTCATTGGGGCTCTCGATCAGAAGCGTATTTACAGGAAGGTGGGGGGGGGGGGGGGACTTAGCGGGCTATAGTCCTGGGTGGTAAATTTGAGGAATGAGTGGTCAAGAAAATTTGCAGAATAGGAAAAGGGCAGCAAAATTACTCAGACGGTAAGACCCATAAATCCGCTTCTGCTTTGAGAGTGAGGGACTAGGTCAATGAGTGGCCTAGAGTTTGCCCACTTTACAGTGAGCAAAAGAATGAACCGGAGAGGGGACCGCGTTAGTGAGCGATCAAAGAAGTGGGTAAGAGAACGAGGGACCAGGTGAGTGAGCGACCAAAAGAGTGACCTAGACAGTTTGCAAGCATGTGTATGACCAAAAGAGTGACCTGGAGAATTTGCAAGCATGTGCGCGTAACCAAAAGAGTGACCTGGAGAATTTGCAAGCATGTGTGCGTAACCAAAAGAGTGACCGAGTGGCCTAGAGAGTGACTTAAAGAGTGCAAAAGCATTAAGTCGGTAAGCAACCAAACAAGTGTCTTAGAGCACTGTGCAAGCATATGAGTAACCACAGATAAGTATACAAGTATGGGAATGACCAAAAAAGTGACCCAGAGAGCGACAATAACCGTAAATCATTTTCTTTATAACGATCTGCCGGGGATGAGTCTGGTCTTAAAAAACCAACCTAGAGATTGTGAGCCTGAAAGTAAGCAAAAGTGTGACCTAGAGAGGCCATGAGCAGGGCGGTAGCCAAAAGAGGGGCTTAGAAACAGGTAGATTTAAAGGAGAGCGGGAAGCTAAGCGGGCTCTGTGTGGACATAACGAGCTTTGCCAGGGCGGCTAATTCGAGAAACAATTGGTCAAGGAAATTAGACTAGAATGAGAGAAAGGGCGGCAAAAGTTATGCTGCCCCACAGGCAGTAAAACCATAAATCCGCTTCTGCTATGGATCGCCTTCACAATGGAAGGGTTTGAATTTTCAACGTGTTCTCGCAACACAGGTCGATTGCCCTCAGTCTGATGTTCGTCATCGTAGGTCAGCGGTTCTCAACCTTTTTTGACCTGCGGAGCCCTTTCCGGTATATAATTTCCATTGCGGAGCCCCGTAGGCCTATTTTTTATTTATTCATCAAAGTTACTGAGATATTATTTAAAATATTTATATATTTTTTTCAAATTTAATTTTTACTGTTTTTTTTTTTATTTTCCTCGAGCTGCCCCGGAGCACCGGTTGAGAACCGCTGTCGTAGGTGATGGGAGTGGGCGGGAGATTTAAAAACTTCTCAAAAACATCTTATTTAAACAGAAAACATACGAAAATTATATGCAAGTTAAGAAATTCGATGAGCGATGAACAGAAATATGTACCCGAAAAAAAATGTTTTTACTACCGCCCTCTGCTGTTAAATCAAGAAACTAATTTCTGAACTAATGCACAATATTAGAAATATGTTTATCTCTGTTTTTGAAAAAATTGTTATAAGAGTTATTATTTTGATGAAATTTATATCAATTGAGCTCAATAATGAAGATGTTTGATGCAGTGCCAAGTATCGGTTAATACATAACTACATTGCTTATTTGATCGGGATGAAAAATTTTGTTCCATATCGAAACACATTAGTTTCGATTTCACTGATTGTCCAAGTAAAAATAAAATAGTTTCGTTTTTATAGCGTCATCTATACTTGACTTTTGATTGTACTTTTTCATTTCACACGTAACAAATTTTGGTGATATTTTTTTTTACTTTCTATTATTTCTTGCTTATGGGGAAAATCAATTCCTCTCAGTATATAGATTGCTTGGTTATTTTGATTAGTCTTGCCCACTTATAAAAAAATCGGATACAATGAATTCTTTGTGATTTAACCTAATACATTCATAGTTTAAGTTTTGTGAACAAAACATTTGATATAGAATTTTTTTTTTTCAATTATTTCTTCACTTTATCCCTGATTTGCCACCCGGCTATATCGTCGGAACTAGAGTGGGGGGGGGGGAGGCAACTACCCTGGTTGGCAGAATTTAGGATGCGGAAGAACACCATTGTCAGTGACATACTTAGCTTTTACATTAGTTTTTTTTTTAACTACATCCTAGGGTTGTAGTGTCAGAGTAGTAGAGAGACTGCTCTTTGTGATCTTTACACAAACGTTTTTTTACCACGTATAAATTTCAACTTTCATTTAAAATTTCGAGGCAGTCAAAATAATTTAATAAACAATATTGCTTATAAAATATTAACTAATATAATGGTATTCATTGGCGTACGCAAAGGGGAGGGGGGTTGGGGGTTCTAACCCCCACCCAAAGCCGAGATTATAGTGTTATTTTACCCGTTGAGAAGAAAAAAAATTGACCCCCCCCCCTTTTAGAAAATTCTGCGTACACCTATATGTTATATATATACAGTCGAATCCCGTTTTAACGAATACCGTTATAGCGAAAATCTCTTTTTAACAAACACTTTTCTAATCCCCCAGATAAGTTTACATAGGAATAATGCAAATACTTTGAATTCCTTTATACCGAAATTTCGCCATAACGAAGTGATTTCTCCGCTGTCCTGGAGTTCGTTATAACGGGATTCGACTGTATATGTTTTTAAACGGTACATTAATCAAAATCTCGACGCTGATTTTAATTGAAAAATTGTAACAGTTTCATTTGATAGATGGTGGAAGAGGGGTTCTAGTTCATTGATGTTTCTCAGCAGGCCCCGTAGCCAGAAATTTCGTTCGGGGGGGGGGGTGGACCAGAGTGATAGAATAATAGATTTGGCCCATCTTTTCCCCTTTCTTAAGTCATTTTCTCACATTTCGGGATGGCAGACTCCCAAGTCCTACGGATACGCGCATTCCAATATGTACCAATTCGTTAGAAGTTCCGCAGAGGAATATGGACGAGGTTCACGTATGGTTTAGTAGCAGTAGGAGGCCACCAAGTTTTGCTGACAAGGGGGGGGGGGGGTTAAAAATGGCTGAAAATCTGCTTACGTAATACTTGAATGGCCCCTATGTGCTAAATAGCTCAATTAATACTTTGACTTTTTAATGGCAGACATTGTTCCAAAACTATAGGACAAAATATAAACAGGTGCACCCACTTTATGGGACCACCCTCCCACTTCAAGGAAGTGTTATTTTATTGATTTCATATATTTACTCTCATCTGAACATTTTTAGTTAGGAAATTCTCTCGCGACATCTTAAATCATCAACATTACTATCCCCCCTTCCTCCAACGGGCCATGTCCAACAATTTGTGAACCGCTGTATAGAGGTGAAGAAAGAAAACTTCTTCAGATAGCCGTATCTTAAGGGCTGCAAAGTACTATTCGCCTCAAGTAACAGAATTTCTAGGACCAGCTCTGTTGGAAGGGGTGATTTACTGTGCAAGTTCGCTGGATCGACACACATTTTACTGGACAGACCGATCTTTCTCATATTATTCGTGGCTCTTGGGAGGGGCGCTCACTCCGTCGCTCCCCCTCTGAATCAGCGCCCGTCTGTGACTTTTAACAACGAGTTAGACTAATTTGCTATTTATGACGGTCGAACTTTTAAGAAGGACGTTAAAAGCGGGGGAGGCCCTTTAAAACTGATGGACACGCTATACAATACATTATTTTCATTGCCAAAATTATAAATATTTAATAATTTTAATGAATAAATAGTTACCTATATATGCAAACGCCTTTATTCTCAAACTAATTTTTGATTCAGGACTGTTGTTACATCGATGATGTTTCCATTAAAATCAGACTGATTTGGACGCCATCCATGCAACTCCGCACCTGGATGATCTCTTTCTTCTCATCCCATCATCCTTCATATCTCAAAATCCTCATCCCGAGATCAGATTTCCCTTGCCAAAAACAGCACAGCTGTTTGTGTTGAATAACGCAGTATTTTCTTTACTGGTGGTAAGGTAGCTGCTGCCATCTTGTGTACGAAACATAAACTCCTAACCTTCATTAAAAAAATACATATCTACCGGAATTTCAAACATTTTGTTTGAAATGTTCGCAGCTAATCTTAAAAATTTTGAATACCTCGAGGGACCCGCGGACCAAAAATTGCCAACACACTAATTGGAAATCTCTCAGTCCAATCACCCACGTTTAAGTGGGGACTTCTCCAGCCCCGGGAGCAGGGCTGCCGGCGCAAGCACGCATTTAGGCACCTCCGCGTAATGTAGGAGCAGTTAAAGGGTGAATTAGGCCACGGCCACCTAGATAACCTGTGTAATTTAGGTGGTCGTGATTAGGCGCACCCTCGTCCAGTGCCTGGGAGGAATCCAAGTTTTGTTTTTTGCCCCAGTTTTCTTCAACCTTTTTCTACTAGCGGATCAGTGAGATTAAGTGAACAATTTTGCGCACCGGCATAAACGGGAGAAATGACACGTACCGTCGGAAAAAAATAATTTCCTACCAGTCTTTCTTATATTTTGTCAGAAACATCGGAGCTGGGATCCCTGCTGCCACCTACCAAATAAAAACAAAACTATTTGTTACAATTCAAGTAAAATTGGTTTGGTTTAAATCAGGCATCTTCAACCTGTGGCTTGCGAGCACCATGGTGCTCCCTGAAGTACCCAGAGAACTCGATGCTCCTGCCCAATTTCGTGTTCGCGAGCACTTGATCAACGTTCCAATTAAACACCTTAGGAGAAATTGCACATTTAAGGAGTGAAAGCATTGTCATTTAATGCATTCGTTTGTTAAACTTGCTGTAAGGTTGCTCGAGCACCCTTACGGCAAGTTTAACAAACGAATGTCACTAACGAACGAAAAAACTTCTCTCGTGGCCCCCTTCCCTATTCACGGTTCATTTGCGCAGACTATAGTAAATATAGTGCATTCATAAAAGAATTTCAAGTAGAGGCGGATTTGTGATTTTACCATCTCTTCTCTCAGACTAACCTAATTTTCTGCCCTTTGACCTTCCCCACCGTCTGTAAATACAGCTGTCTATAAATCACTTTCTTACACATATTCTCTAGGATTTATTATTCACTGACCTGGTCTTTTTTTTGGTTGATCGTGTTTGCCCATTCTCTAGGTCCCCAAAGCAGAATACAAATACAAATACAAATACAAATACAACGCCACAACAGGCAAAATGCCCAACGAGGTGGCTGATAAAAAGATGCCCATAAAAATATGGTTGTCATATGTTTCAAAAATACAGCAACCCAATTAAAAATGCAATTAACACAAATTACAAACAATATAAACACATGATAAAATATTATACAATGCCCATAAAGAATACTTATGGTTGTCTTATTCTAAGAATGGATAGCTTCTCGATTTACCCCAACATGTTTATCGTATTTCTTTTTAAACGTGTCAATTGTGTTACAATTTACTACCTCCGGGGGTAAGCTATTCCATTTATTAACAACCCTATTGGAGAAAAATTCCCTGCGACACCATAACCTTGCATTGTCCCTCACCAATCGATACTGGTGTCCCCTTGTAAAAGCAGTCGATTGGCGGTGTACTAAAAGTTCATGGTCCATCCTATCCATCCCATTGAAAATTTTGAACACTTCGATCATATCTCCTCGACACCTGCGTTCATCCAATGTAAACATATTCAAAAAATGAAGTCTTTCTTCATAACTCAAGCCCTGTGTGCCAATAAGGACACGCGTAGCTCTTCTCTGCACCCCTTCAACCAAGTCTATGTCCCTCTGTAGGTATGGTCTCCAAAACCTTACAGCATACTCCAGTCCAGGACGAACTAAGCCTCGAAAAAGCGGAAGAATGACTTTAGGAGAACGCGAAGAGACCTTTTTGAAAATGAGACCAAGCATTCTATTCGATTTTTTGACAACCGCTGAACAATGTTCAGAAAACTTAAGTCGCTCGTCAATGAGAATTCCCAAATCGGTGACTCTAGTTGCATCCGGGATAGTGACACCATTCAACTCGTAAGAGAACCGTGGGTTGTTCGAACCAAAATGAGCGACCATGCACTTATCTACGCTAAACGTCATGCTCCATTCATTTGCCCATGCTGCAATCTTGTTTAAGTTGGTCTGGAGCAACTCCCTATCGCTTTCATTTCCGATTACCCCCATTAGCTTCACATCATCTGCGAATTTGCTAGTAATTCCATCGATACCCTGATCGAGTTTGTCGATAAAAAGTGAAAAAAGTATGGGGCCAAGGACACTTCCCTGAGGAACTCCACTTGTGACGTCTGTCCAACCAGAGAATTCCCCGTTCACCATAACTCGTTGCGACCTATCTCTTAACCACGATTCTATCCAATTCAGCAAGTTGCCCCCTATTCCAATCTCGTGTAAACGCTTCAAGAGTTTGCCATGTTGGACCCGATCGAATGCCTTCTGGAAATCAAGGTAAACAACGTCGACATTTTTGCTCTTACCCAAAGCCTTAGTCACGTAATCATAGAAGCAAAGGAGGTTAGTTACACATGACTTCCCCTTCCTGAACCCATGCTGATTATCCGACAATACATTATTCACAGAATGTTTTGCAATGTTCTGCAACAAGCCCTCAGCTGACTGAAAATGCTCTGCGGTAAAAATTTGCATATACATAATAGCGTTTTTCTACACTTAAAATTCTTCCAGATTGTTCTGCAACAGCACTGGTTGTTCTGCGACGTACGGCGCACATTTTAGCACATTCTGCTTTGGGGCTCTAGGTCAGCAGTTCTCAACCTTCTTCAGAGTATAATTTTCATGGAGGAGCCCTGTTTAACTCAAGCCCTTTTTATTATATTATTTATATGGCGGTACACCCTTTAGGCCTTTTTTTTTCTTTATCAAATTCATTGATTTTATTATCCTCCAGTGGCCGTGGAGCCTCTGGGAAGTGCACCGGTTGAGAACCGCTGCTCTAGGTTAATATTTTGGTCGCTTTGACATAATCCTTTGCTCTCTAGGTCACTTTTTTACTCACTCATATGTTTGCAAACTAGTTCACTCACTGCCCTTGTCCCTCACTTTATAGGCAAGATTTATAGTTTTACCCCCCCCCCATGATCGTTCTCAGAGTTTTGTCACCCCCGTGGCTCCCTTGTAAAATTATGGCTCATTTGCAGCCCCACCAGAATAATTTATTGAATATTTCCACCAATGAAAAAACACTTCAACACATGAATAGGTACGCAAATCAATGTCTCCAGCTCACTGCAATGCACACACACTTTGAGAAACACTACTCGCAGTCATGAAACAAAAGTAAATTCAGTTGAACCCCCCATTCACTAAACTCGAGCTATAGCCTTCTGATGCTTACACGATCGCTTTTTTAGAAAATGAACCAAACAAGAAACCTTTATAGAAACCTATTTTTGGCATCCTCATCCAGTTAAAAAAACGAAAATATATTGGTGTATATCAAATTTATTTTGGTATAAAACAGATCACACTTAAAATTTTGAGCATTATTGTAATCATCCCCGCAAACTTGCTGTAATATTACTGATAATGACCAAGCTCCAACGGGTATGAAGTACAAAGTGAATATAAAAAAATTAACCAAACTTATGATAAATGTGCATTTTATGCGATCATTGCAAAATCGAGACATTTTCAAAATGTGTCAGTAATTTATTACAAAAAATATATAAAATCATCTAGACATCATAGAAATTTCATTTAAACAAAAATAAGATTAAAATGGCAGTTATCATTTGATATGTTTGATTCTCATAAACCAATTGTCTCATCAAATAAAAAGAATTGAAACTCGCTTTTCCACAATGACAGAAATCGCAGTCTTGATAAGAAAAATAAACATAAATTAACATGCATCTTTTCAATCTTCAAACACAAATAAAATCAGAATTGGAACCGATAATGTGAGACTCAATGGTTACATTATTTTTCCCCCCTCATACATTCAGTCATAGCGTAAAAACAAACGGCAGTAATAAATAAGTACTCAGCATTAAATTGCATTGATATAGCACTCAAAGAAATAAAAATTATTGATGATCAATTTTAGTTGGAGTGGAATACTTATTAGGATGCCAAGGTCCGAAATTAAATTCATTAGTACATGGGTTCATAGCATCGGCGCTATAACACACACTCATTGCTGACGTGTCCTCTATCCCTGAAGACTCTCCCGAGTCGTTCGCATTACTCTGTTGTTGCATCTTGGTTATGGCGCAACTTCCTAGCAATTCCATGACTGGAGTAGTTCGCACCTGTCCACAACCTGATGTCTGCTGAAAATTCATCGACTGAGCCGAGCTCAAACTTCCTGTGAGGTATCCAGTGTCACGGTTCGTTGAACTGGAGTCTGGAAGCGACGTTTGATTCTCTGCACCATCATCATCTGGGTTCATCGCAGTCCCAGGATCATAAAACTCCACCTCGGTGCTACAAAAGGAACTTGCTCCATTATCACACATTGACTTTGAAATCATTGATTGGCACTGCATATTATTTTCGGCATCTTGAATCTTTAGCTCTGGAGACGAAGGTTTCTCTGAAAGAAAAAGAAAATATCAGCATCACATTACTTGGCAAAAATTCATGAAATGTTCAGATTAAAAAAAGTCATGAAGGCAATTAACACCATGATTCTCAAGGCAGTCCACAATTTCATAACGGTGTGAGGTGATTTTGTACTGCATGTTGAAAGGTGCTCATATACTATTCATGTCTGGGAATTTAAGTGACCTATGGAGAATGTTTTAGTCAGAAGTGTTTCTGGAGCCACATGGTAGCAACTTCCTTTGCCATTTTAGCAGCAGAAACCAATCAAACAACTTTCCTAGCTACCTGTTGTCTGATATAGGTGCTGTTAACCGTATCGAGGTACATTAATTGGTTGCATTTCTCCCTTATTGGTAAACGCTCTCATCTGTACCACTTTTTCCGGCACTTCAGTGTGAACTGAGTGGCAAACGAAATGAAAAGCAGCTCATTATGATTCTTTTAAAGAGATGATTCAACCTGGAGTACGGAGAAGGGGAAAGGGTGGAAAGAAAATTCTTTGGATTCGCTCTCAACATGAATGTGATTCATCAGCAATTCATTCTACACTGATTCAAGAGTTGCTTCACCATAGTGAAGACAATACATTTTCTGAAAGAAATTGATAGCAATGAAAAACAGAAACAAATTTAATGGTGAATAGTGTTTTCATAATTTATAACCCTTCTTTAAATTGAAAAAAAAACTAAGGCTGGTCTGATTAATCAATTGCTAATACCGATAAAAAATTTTAGAAGTCAATCGAATAAAAAATTTCAGTAAAAAGTTTGCTAACTAACTGGATATATTGCACTAAATCAATTAGGTATTTCCTGTTATCCTTCTGTGCTTAGCATTTGACCATACTCAGAAAAAAAACCAAAAAAAAAAAAAAAAAAAAAATTAAAAAAATAGCACATTTTATCAACATACCATCAGCGTTGAAATAACTATTTACTAAATGGAATTGATTGATACCTTTATCACATTTTTGCAAAAACACATCATCTTCATCGACCAATGAATGCCCTGCAAAAAAAAAAAAAAAAACAATAATCCCTAAATTTGAAAAGGCTTTCCATGAAATTATGTGAACATTAACCATACTCAGTGCTGGGCTAGACAAGTATGAAAAGAATTTAGGCACCAGTCATTTTTTTGGGAGCTAAGCCAGACAAATGTACTTTCTATATACGTGCCCTTCTTGCACTTAAAACATTTATAATTTTCACAAATAAAACCTTTAAAATGTTACAGATGTGTGCATATATTACTTACACAAGTTCTTCCAGAAGGGAGGGACTTGTGTAATCTATATTCTTACACTTCTCACCCCAAATGTAATAATGTTTGCTATCATACAGTACAAAGACTATACAGTAAACCCTTTCTTTGACGAAATCGCAAGGGACCAAGATTTTTTTCTGTTAAACACAGGTTTCTGCTTAATAAAGGTTCAATTGACATGTGTAAAATTATGTAATGATCTCGTTTGTAATTGAAATGAAATAAAAATAAATTAATTGAAATGAAATAAAAATAAATTAATTGAAATGAAATAAAAATAAATTAATTGAAATGAAATAAAAATAAATTAATTGAAATGAAATAAAAATAAATTAATTGAAAATAAAATAACTTAAAAATTAATGAAACATTATGTATATTTTATTTATTCTTTAATTATATTTACTAAATATAATATTTATCACTTGATACGATACATTACTTATATAAATAAATATACAAACTTACTTTAACACTACATAAATTAACTATTTACATCACTGAATAGGGAGTAAAAAATAAAAACAGTACTCCATAAATATTCATTTTTTCCAATAGTCAATAAGAGTTTTCTGTATGCAATTCAAACCCTTTGCTGCCTAACTTTTGGTTAACAGTTTTGTTTCAGAGATCATACTAAACATGCAGAGTCATTATGCTTGTAAAGCAAAATACTGCAGTTCTTTCAAGATTTTGACAGCATCTATATGAGACTTCAACCTACTGTTCTTCTTCCGAAATTACGATATTTATTTCATTTCATCATCTTTTTAATTATATCTAAAATTTTTAATGAGTGTCTCTATTAAATTAAAAACATTCTTTTGACAAGATTGTTTCTTGCGCAATAAATGCATGCATTTATTATGTGTTTCCAACTTGCATGATGTTGCTTAATAATTTACACATTTTTATCCTTTCAAAGATTTAATAAGTTTTGGTAAAAAAAAAAAAAAGAAGAGGCTCTAGACTTTTTCACTTTTTGTTTCAAAACAAGTCCAACAATATTTATATTGGCAGGGCCACCATTTTAACTTTTTCCAGGGAAAGAGCAAAGAACATGTATTCAATGTATGAATATATTTGTATACATATATATACCATTTCTAGTGTGTTTTCTAAAGCTGGGGGGGGGGGCGGCAAATGTATGTTAGTGCAACATCTATTAAATCAGCAATTAGGGCATAGAATTCAAGGCTTTTTTTATACAAAAAATAATTTGTTTTTATCGGGGGAACCCTAGTGCCCCATTATACTTGGTGCAGTTATACCTAAGTTTAGCTCCATATATATATTTTTTGTAATTTTCTCCATGCACAAAATCTAGAAATAGAAAAGCTACCTTTCTGCACTGTATTTAAGGATTAAATTCATGTCCATGTTTCCAAACAAATGTATAAAAATTATGGCGCTTTGTGGTAAAATAATCATCCAATTGTATTATTTAACATACCTGAATTGGTGTTTTTTTTAAAATTGTAAATGTATAGTGCTCATTCAACTTTCAAGTACAAGGTTAATTAAATTGTTATGTACCAATTAATATTTTTGAAAAAAAATATTTTTAGGCCTTAAGTAGAGCTGAAATGACCCACAAAAAAATTGTCATGATAATTATTTAACTTTTTTTTCATAATGAGGCACTGAAAAGGTTAAGTATCACATTAATGCAGGGTGAAGTTTCCAAATACCCAACATTTTAGACACTTCAAGAGTTAAGAGTGAAAAATAGCATTTATAGAGAATTCCCAAATTCACTTTATAGTGAAACCTTGTTCATATAACTCATTTATATGACTTTCGCATTCATAAGTTTAGGTTTGACCTCGATTATTCAGTATCTTTTTTAATCAAAAAGTATATATTATTAAAGTATAGTATTTCATTTACACACTGTGCAGCTTCAAATTAGAATAATATTTTAATATCGACTTGAATCATAATTTATTTTGGTAGGCAGCATAAATACGTAACTAAAATCATGTTTTATAGATATTGTAGCCGTTAAAGTAGCGGGATAAGTCCATTGGCAAAGTTCTGGCATTCATCATTCATGTAGCTGTAAAAGCCATATATTTTAAGGTCTTTGTCAACAGCCCTGAAAATACATAAGCTTTCAGTAGGCAGACGACCACTTTAACATAGACATCAAAGTGACTATATTTGTTTGTTTCTGATAATTATGGCAATGCATTGTGAGCATTGAACAGAAGAATTATAATTGTTTGATAGGAAACCAGGTTAGTCTTTTTTGAGTAGTTAGCCTATGTCTTAAAGATACATGCTACAAACTTGTGTAATTTATATATATGTCAAACATTTAAATGGTTTTAAAATTTAATTTTAATGGTTTGCAAAGCGATGCCAACATGCACTCATGCAACAATCTAAAAAGTATGGCAAACCTCAATGAACTTTTTTCATAATAAATTTTGGCATCGATACCCACTATCTTGACAAAAAATTATAATCCGCTCCTTGGCATATAAAAACTGAGAACTGGTCTGTATCTTTACACCCAACCTACATTTTTCTCCTGATTAACACCATAAGAAAATCTGACAACTTACTTGAACCATCTGACTTGACAGATGAAGCTCGAATTGGAGAAATATTAGGTGAGGACATAGAACTTCTGGGGTAGTTCATAGACAAGCTGAAATTTCTTGGAGTGATAGGACTTGATGAAAAATGATCCTGGAAAAGAAAATTGCAGACAAAATAATTGAATAGGCATGCTAACAGACCAATATCTGGAACCATCAAAGGGCAACTTTAAGGAAAAACAAAGAATTATAACAAACAATATTGAGAGTTGAAACCTACAGAAGCAGGTGTAGTAAGTATTTGGAAAGTTTTCTTGTCAGGTGTGAAACACTTCCGATCGTCATTGTTATTATCATCTTCTTCATATCTGATAACATCAATTGAAAAAAACAAACAATAAACAAAACAAATATTTAAAAAAAAATTCAATTATCAATACTAACATAATATATTATCCATGATTTTACTTCATCTATAAACAGCTAAAAGCGGAAAGGAGGACGACGACTAAAATAACCCATGCCAATGAAGAGAGAAAAAAGAAATATTCAAGCCGAAACTTCAGGCACTTAAAAATTCCTTTATTAATTGTATTTTCCTCAAAATACAATTAATAATGCTAGTCAAAGACAGGCGTTGGAGTAAAAAAAAACTATCTGAAGCTCTAACATGACATGCTCTCAACCAATATGGAATGATTTGTAACTTCAAATTAAAAGCTGGAACTGCAAAAAATTTTAATGTTAGACATACCATAAGTGCCGATTCCATATATGAAAAATCTGCAGTTTGTCTCATGAGGAAATATTTTGATGCCAAAGAAACAATGCCATACAAAAAATAGGGAGAAAAATTTGGATTTTTCCTAGGGACTGCATAGTGTAACCATAAAAATTGTTTTCTCAGGACATTCCCATATTTTCCTGTAATTATGGCTGACCCAACTTTTTTTTAAGATTTCCTGTTTTTCCCCTGTATTTCCGACAAAACCTACTTGAATTTTCATTCTTCAAATCAAGTATTGAAATTATTTTTGAACTTATAAATCATATTGTGATAATCGTGACTATAAATATGAAAATTTAACTGACATTTGTCCTGCTAGACAGTTTTTTGTGTGTAGAATTCATGCTAATTCGTTGCGATTTGCAATAGCGCTTCATTTCCTGCCACTGTCGATTTTAGCAGTAAGTGGCAAACTAATTTTAAGCAAAAACTAATGATTTTCCATTTTTGAATTCCAATATTTTGTGCTTTTCTCCAGGAAACATGGTCAGTTTAGGATTGGGAGGGCTGGGGGGGGGGGGGATTCACTTTTGAAAAGCACAATTTCTGGATATATATATTTTTTTTATAAAGATACAAAACATAGGAAGAATAAGGTTTCATAGATATTTAGGTTTTAATAGGGTCGAAAAATCAGAAGGCTTCCAAATAAATCCGAAGTATTGGTACCTATGGCATACTGTGAATGTCAATTCAACACAGTAAAGTTTTTAAGATAAATTATTATCCAGAGGGTATGACCAAAGAAAGAGTTCAGTCTGCTCTTGCATTAGCAGATTCAAAAACAAACATCTTAGATAGGCTTTAAATAAAATTTACATGTTCCAACTAAGTAACTCCCACAAATGGCATGCAGAAAGACTTCTGTGTGGCCACACTTCTGTATGGCAATTTGAGGGTAGGCAAAAGTGTTCCTCCTCAAATGACAATTTTCCCAAAATTATGGATAGAAGAATGAAAAAGTCATGTAATTGAAGTTTTGCGCTATGGATAAATGACATTTTAATTTTAACATGTATAGAGAAGAATCAAGGCCAGACCTAAATGCCATATAAATAAGAGTCGTATAAACGGAGTTCCACTGTAATTAGGTGCCACTGAACTTCAAAAATTGATGCATATTCTATTATTGGAAATTTGATGCAATTGCTCATATTTATAATGTTGGGTAATCTAGGTTCTACATTACTGAAATAAAATTGACTACATTATTGATCACATACTTATCAAATCTACATTTAAGTACTCCATTAAATTCAAAAGTAAAAAAAAAAACGAAAAAAACATACTTATTTTCATAAAGAGGTGGGACATCAACATTGTCATTCATGAATAGCTTTCTTCGCAGAGATGAAGTGCTAAGCATATCTACATCACTTCCAGAACTGTTGGCCGAGTCATTTCTACATTCTGATTGGTAAGTACAGAAAGGTCCTGAAAGAAAAAAAGTAATTTTTTAAGTCTTGTCAATTTAATTTGTAGATTTAAAGAAATAATGGTTGAAGTTTTTATATCTTAATATAGTATATTATCAGCTCATAAGCTGTTTTTGGACATACAATTTTGAATCTATACATACAGAATGGATAAAAAGAAAAACAGAAGCTCACCTAATAATGACATCAAATCCAAGTTAGGTGGGATTGTTATCATAGTTTGTGTGGAAGCTACATAAAACAAGAAACATTAAAAAATTTATTGTGCATCAGTTATTATACTATCAATAATATATTCCTGCAATATAATCTGCACAATTAAATTTTCTTAATTTAAAAAAATTGCACTTCATTATCCATACATGTGCATATTTTATTTACCAATACAGTGATACCCGGCTAATGAAGATAATTTGTCCCACAACCATATTTGTTAGCTGAATCCTTTAATTTGTTTTAGCCCGAATTCAAAGTGACTTTCATAAAACATACAAACTAATGAATGTGAAAAAAAAAGACACGTGTATCAGTTTCTGCATAATTGAAAGCACTGTAAAAAAAGACAAATACTAAATTTATCTTTGCATCAGCCAGCTGTTGACATCTTTGCATGGATAATGGAGAGTGACATCCTTAAGAAGTTGCCATCTGGTGGCAGTGTCAGCAATTGTGAGCTTTGAGTTAGGTTCAACCATTCACGTACAGTCTCGTTCAGCAGCACGCGCACAAGCTCTTAGGAAACATTGAAGTTTGTTGCCTTTGTAGCAGGGTTTAAGCTACAGTCGCATTTTTCGCAAAATGTGAAAGAAAATCTTAGAATGCAAAAGTAGTAGTAGCCACTTTCGCAAAAATGCGTACAGGAGGTATGAAACGAGAAGATATCCAACCATAAATTATTAGCATTGTAGCATTTTGCTAAAGTTTTTTCCCCCATTTTTTCTTTTTTGCTAAAGGAATTTTTTATTTAGCTTAAACCCTGCTTTGTAGTGTAAGTCTAGCATGCTGATCCAGTAAGTGAGAAGACGCGAATTCGATTCCACACAAAGGCAGTTGAATTCCTGAATACAACTTCGCATCAGCCAGCTGTTGAAACCTTCGCAAGACAAATTAATACCGACCGAAGGCTGAGATAAACAACTTCACAATTGGATGAGGGGAAACTCTAAAGGTAAATGAAAAACTAAACATATATCTACCATATACAAAAATGGTTTTAAGTTTCATAGCTTGTAAAAAGGTTGGTCACCCCTGTATTAACATCTATAACATCTTTACATATAGAATTGAATTTTTATACAAATTGAAAAAAAATTCTATCCCACCCTCTCGGAAAAAAAAAGCCACAGAAAATATCAGTAGTCTTTAATCGCACTAAGAAATTAGGAATTTTTAAACATACTGTATATACTGTGTGGATTATACCCAAAAAATTACAATATTTTTTCAGGTGGTGTAAGAATAAATGAAATTAGAATATTTTAAAGTTATGAAAGACGACTAGATTGAAACATACTGGTTTTTCCAGCCATGGAACCATCACAATCATTTTCACCAGCATCGGGAGATCTGTGGAAGTCTTTCGAACACTGATCTGAATTAAAAAACAAAACAATTTATAACAACAAATATTTAAAAAATTATATAACATTTTGTATCAATATTTCTTTTACAAAAGAAAGATTTGAAATAGAAGTAACATAAATTTCATGAACTCATTGCATTTCACAATTGAAACCAAAATTAACAAAATATTTTACTAATTTTTCTTCCCCCTACAAATCTTGTGTTATGGGTTTCTTCTCAACATATTTCTCCTTGTCCTCTGGAAGGATGGCAACAACTGGCCAAAAGCAGGAGTGGTACCAGAACCTTCATATGCAACCAATCAAGTTCTATCTAGCCACCAAAAGGTGCCTTTCAGAAAAGTACCACAATGCACACAACACATTAAGAGCATCAAATTGTGTTCCCCCTCCCCATCCAAGCTGTTGCCATTCCTGTATCTGGCTTGTAGTCTGAAAAGGTTGTGCACCTGTTTTAAACCATAAATTTAAGATGCAGATCATACTACTTTCAAATTTAAAGTTGCCATTTTCCAAACTTGAAAAATCTAGTTTTTCATATGATAAAATATTCTGCCACCAAAAAAAGTCATAAAAATAAAAAGGAAAAACGATTTGGGGGGGGGGGGGTTATGTAAGCTGACCATATATAAGTAACTTGTTTTCCCACGACATTTCCTGTATTTTTCTTAATTATGGACGTCCCTTTTTTTAAAAATATCCTGTTTTCCCTATATTTTCAACAAATACACTTGAATTTTTATTCTTCACCAAAATCAAGGATAAAACTACTCTATGACTATAAATTATATTACGAGTATAAATATTATATCTTACATATGTGTAATGCTTTTTTCGGTAGAATTAATTTTGATCCACTGTGATTTGCAGTAACGGTATATTTCCTGCCATTACTGATTTTAGTAATTGGCAACTCTGCTCATTTTTGGCAACAATAGATTTCTCCGGTTTTTTAATTCCAATTTTTTGTACTCTTCTCAAGGAAAAAGGGTCAGCCTAGTATTGCAAGGACTGGGGGGGGGGGGGGGATTTTAAGAAACTTTTTATTATTGCAAAGCACGATTTGGGGATTTTCAAAAGCTTTTCTATAAAGATATAAAAAATCGGAAAAATTTGGTCTCTAACTGGAATATTTTAATAGGGGCACAAAAATCGGAAGGCTTCTGGGGAAAATCAGAAGCATTGGCACTTATGTAAATCAATATTTATGAATGCAAAAACAAATAAAGCTCAAAGATAAATTCACTTACATGCAGTTGATGCCAAATTCGGAGAAAATGACATGTACTTGATAGTTGGAGCCCAAGGCGAAGGAACTATATGATTTTTAGAAAAGAATGTGTCAATAGCCTTTTGAGCTTTTGCTTCTTTCTCCCAATCAACACTAAGGGAAAAGAAGAAAAAAAACCAATCATAGTTATTTTTCACCATTTGAGCACTCTAAGAGTTAATATATACACAAGAAAAATCTAAACAATAAATCATGTGCATTTTGTGCTCCATTCAAAATTAATCAAAATTAACTTCTAGAAAATAAGACATTAATCAATCATCACTAATGTAACAAGCTATGACAGAACACTTTGGTGAATCACAAATATTTCTAACACTCTTCCAGAATAGAGTATTCATAACAAATTTCACAGGAAGGGTGCATTCCGCAATGAGTACACAATGTTAGGTTTCTACAGATTCTAATATAGTTGAAAACATTTTGGTATGCAATATCAGGTTCTCTGAACACAGCAACATAGGCATGCGCAGAATTTTCTCTAGGAAGGAGGAGTATCACATCGTTTTTCTTGTGGGGGGGGGGGGGGGGGTTAAGTTTTTCTGCCAAATAACAGTATGATAAAGGCTTGAAGGGGTTTAGAACCCCACTCCCCCCCCCTTACGTATGCAAATACACAGCAACATTGTCTACAGATTACAACTCGTAACGATACTATATTCAAACTCCCCCTATTCATACTACAATCCATATCTCAATGATTGAAATCTACAGAAACGTGATGCTACATACACTACTAGGATATCCTGTGCATTCGAAATATATTACAAAAATATGTATTGAACTTATTGAACTAACTGTATATCTTGTTGAGACGTCTCATCGATATCTGCTGGTTTCAACACAGCTAACTGCTCGATTGACCAGCGAAATGAACTCTAAAGATTCAAGAAAATAAAAAATAATCAAACATCCAAAAATAATCTGATTACATTGCATATGTATCAAAACAATGTGAGAGACATGAAAATGCAAGTATAACTCCCACTAATCCAAACTAATCACAGGATTACATAACTATACAGAGAAACAATACCCGATACAATGATAAATCGCTGCTCAACAATATTTTTGAAATCTTGCTGGAATTGCTTATATTCTAATGTTCAACTCCCCTTTATACAACCATGCATTTAACTATGTTAAATTCCCCTATATAGAGGGATTTATCATAGTAAAATACTGGCATAAAATATTTTTTAAGGAAATTTTGAAACTGGTAAAACATCTTTTATATTTCAATCAAAATCACCTTCACTATATTTTTAAATTAATCACTAGTTCATGTTCTTTTGAGGGTGTTTAATACCACAGTTATTTTGTACTATCTACCCTCTGAAAGTGACAATGAAGTTGCACTTAAAGCTTCTTTTTGTGTAGTACACAAAAGTGCTGTTCGGTAAACCACTTTACAGTGTGGAACAATTGACTACTACTAAACCACACATGCACCTCATCTATATTTCTCTGCAGAACTTCTAAAGAATTGGTACATGTTGGAATATGTGTGTGTGTTGTGAACCTGACGTGAAGTTTGTTTCTGTGTAATGCTTGTTATGTGTCGTGCTGCCATCAGCCACAAATTTTTCTCACTATGGCTGAAGTGTAATGACTGACTAATTTTATTGTTGTAGACCTGTTGCTCTCTATTGCAAGACTTTTTAACGGGGAGATCGGCTTGCATTCGCGCCTTGAAGTTGGGAACCACAGAAAACCCATCTTCAGCCGACCACCACTGTGGTGACGGTGGGGTCCGAACCCGGATCCTCGAGTCCATCACTATGGCCATTCGACCCCCCCCCCCCAGCGGCTGGAACAACTGACTGAATTTTATTGATCAATTGCAATTTTTACGTTGCAAATGAATACTTACAAATGTAATTTATGGTGATACGTATTAAGAACATCAATTCAGAAGAAATGCCAACAATGGCATAAATTTGCTGCCGACTGAATCTTTTAATATAACTATTTTTTTTGGTCCACAGTGTATCATTATATTAAAGTTTCACAATCAAAGTTTTCAAAATCATTGTATCAGAAAAAAAAAATTGATACAAATATACACACAGAAGCTTAGAAAAAAAATCTGTTGAATCAAGGAATTTGTTATATCAGGGTCTGACGTAGGTCTATATGCAAGGCTCGACAAATCCCAAGCCCCAGGTTGCCATGACAACTAAAGAAAAATAGACATTGGCACCCAATCATTTTTTATGTAAGGTAACTGAAATCTGAAGACTGCACATAAATATTGTATTCTCTTTCGTATAATCTGTGTATTATAAAAAAAAAGTAGTTAAACATAAAAAAAAATGTGGATTATCTACCGCTGCAGACAATCCACAGAAAATAATGATGTCATCAGCCGATAATAGATGAGACAGCCAGTCAAGTGATAAATATTTTTTTTCTGCAGCTGCTTTATATCTCACCCAATCAGAAAGACCTTTGAAATCACTGATCAGTGGACAAGACTGTCAGAGTTTTATACACCAACACATGTGCATATTGTCTGAGTGAGAAGTGTATTTGAAAAGACAAAGCAGCAGTTACTTTTCCTTCCTATTCTGAAAATGACAAAAAAGAGTGTTTAAAAAACACTGTTCAGTTAAAAATTACAAGGAACAAAAAGCTGAAGAAATTGGAAATCGAAAAATAGAGGAGTCCAACATCTGACTTTGAAGGAAGAATAAAGAAAAATTTGAAAAAAGTAGAGACAAAAAACAAAGATCTTCCCGTCATGAAAATACATTTTAGGCGTCATTGGAAGACCAATTACATTGCTTGACTATATCAAGAAAAGAAAAAGGAACACCAATTTCAACTATAAAGATTTGTTTAAAGACAAAGGCTCACGAGATGAAGATTGAAAAGTTGAAAGGCCGTCCCACTTGGTAGTACCAGTTTATGAGAAGAAAAAGTTAGCTATTCGAAACTGCACAACTGTAGGTGGCAAATATTAGCAGCAGTCTCAATGAAAGCTCATATTCAAGAAAACGTAAAAGATGCCTGCAAAAATTATGGTGTGCTTATCTTCCAGTCTATAACCGGAGGTTTGAATAAGAAGTTGCAGTCTTTAAATTATAGAATAAACAGGTCGGTTAAAAGCAAAGGTAGAGCCTATTGGGAAAAGTGTATTTACTGAAGGAATTCATTCCTACACAAAAGACAAATTTGCACAAAGCCTCCTATGCTGAATTCACAAAACTTGTGGACTTCAGTAATTCTGAAAATCCTCTTGATTACATGGATTCTTTTGAATTGGATGAGGAACTGTTGCGCTTATTTAATCCTGATTCACATAAGTCTGAATGTGAAGATTTTAGTTTGAGCGGCAAATTTTGTTTTGTGTAAATACTATTGTTTCATAAATAAATTTCATTAATTAGCATACCAACAGATAGATTATTGAAACACAAGGAGTGTTTATTTTTAAATCTTGAGGATTACATGTTGTTTATTTTCTTTCTAATTTTGGATGCAGATTATGTGCAGGAAAATACTGTATAGTATTTTAGTACTGTATAGTACTGTATAGTATATATACGGAAAATAGTATCTGAAATTATGTCAGCATGTCTGCCAGCATGAAAGGGGATCCCTTTACCTGGACAAATCTAAGAATATACTATTCTAATTCTAGAACGATTTTGTCAGGGAAAACATGCTGGGTGCCAATGAAATTTTGCTACTGTCAAAATTTTTTTAATATTTGTCTTGCTATATGTATGTACTACCACTTTCTTTCTAGTCCCCCAGTAAATGAAACAGTGAAAAAAGTGTCACATGAACAAATATTACTCTTTCAGATTCCTTTTTTGTCATGGCAAATATTGAAGGTGAAAATGAAGATGTTTGCAAACTATCAACTTCAACGTCAAAAGGATTAGTTGGCATCCTGTAGCTTCTAAGTGGAGTGGAGACAAAGCTACAACTTTTGGAACAAGGAGAATCCCTGATTGTCTTCAGCGGGGAGAGCCTGGAGAGATATTTTCTGTCTGGTGTCACGTTCTGTCGCAACTTCATTGGCGATTCCTCGTTTTTGACAAAATCTACTGGACGAGTATAGACAGATGGACTTTGCCTCGGACAAGCACAATGACGTGGAGAACAAATATCACAAGGTGACTTCATTATCTGAAAAAATTAGAATTTTTTAAAGTGTGAAAAAACAAAATAAAATGAAGCATAAATATGCAAAATAAGTTGAAAAGTGTAAAATAAAATTTGAGGAAAAGCACTGAAGCCGCAAGGTGTATTAGAAGTGCTTAAATCAGGGTTTTCCAAGAATGGTCTGCAGGGACCATGTTTGGCCCTCGGATCTGTTTGATGTGGCCTGCCAACCACTTTTGGAAAATTGCTGAAAACATTAAAAGACGGACAAATAATTCTAGAGTAAAATAGATTTCAGAACCAATCAATATTGATAATCGATAAAAAATTAAACAAAAATTATAAATAATTTCAGAATAAACTAGTCTTCAATTATTTTTGCCCCAATACAACTTGTTGGCACATTGGCTCCTTTTATTAAGATGTCACTGTAAATTACATGAGTAAGTCACTGTTTTAATCTGGATTCGTCTTTTTCTGCTGGCTCCATTCTCTCTGGGCAGTCAGCGGTCATGTCTGTCTGCTGGCTGCATTAACAGATGGGTTACAGGAAATTAAAAATGGCACTTGTTTTACTGTGATTGCAAATTGGCTCAAGGGGAACCACATAGTAAAAAAACCTGAGGTTTTCAAATGAATAGGCATACTTTTATTATTTAAAAATGAAAATTATTATGTGGCCGTAAGGAGGGGTGACCATCTCGGAAAGCTGATTGTTAAGAGAGGTTTTGCTATACAATGCAATCATAAAATAACTGGTGAACGAGCCCCAAATGACAGCAAAAATCAATGAATGCAAATTAAATTTGAGACAATGTTGCAGAGTATGTGCTCAGAGAATAAAGAATAAAATAAAACCCTACAAAAATTAAAAAAAAATCAAATAGCAACACTCACTTTCGTGTATTGCTAAGTGATTGACACACCGTAAAAACCATGAATGGCATTGGAACAGTACCTGCCTGTAACACCCTAAATGCCAGTGCAGGACGCAGACCAATGAAGATCTCACCAAGGCATTGGTGCCCTAAACCCTTGGTGGCAGAACAAACTTCCGGCGGCAGAAATGTGATCTCCATTGGTTGTGTTCCCATGTTTCTTTGCCTGCGTTCTTTATCATGCTTTTCATTGCTCTTCATCCAGTGCCTTGAAATCTAAGCCCTGTTCAGTAACAGGTTTAGTTTAGGGAATCCTTAATATTATTACTTTTCCCATTATATTACCTGGAGATAATAAATTACACAATCAGAGGCAGATTTAGTTTTCCCACCTGCCCCTTTTTTTATTTTATTTTCATCATCACTCATTCCTCAAATTTATTGTCCCTCCGAACCTTCTGTGCTGTAATAGAGCCCACTTAGCTTTCCCCCATTCTTGTAAATACGCTTTTTTCCCGTCAGTCAAGTCAATCCATCGCTTGTATGCTTTGGCACATTCTTGGTCTCTGACCTTGTCCCTTGCTTTTCAGGCCTTTCTTTTGATATCTTACATGCCTTCACACTATTTTTGTCATTCGTATGCTTACATACAATCTTGGTGCTAACTGACTTGATCCCTCACTCTCTCTAGGCCAGCAGCTCTCACCCAGGGCTCTATGTACATTTCCCAGAGGCTCTGAGGCTACTCGGTGAAAATAAAATAAATCAGTGAATTTGATATATACAGTTAAACTTGATTATAATGACATTGAAGATTCTACGAGATTTTGTTGCTATAGCTGAGGTGTCATTACAACCAAGGTCAACATTTTCAAGACCTTTTAAGTATGAAAAATCTTTTCAGATGCAATCAAGTAGCGTGTATGAAATTGTTTTTATATTCAGGGTGACTATATTTCACCATGAAAAATGCCAGAAATTGAAATCATAAATTGTTAATTCTTGCTAAAATTTTGCTAATTATCAGACATATCGGCGCAATTCCTTATAAATAACCATTGGCAAGAAATATAATGCTATATCAAGTCTGTGGTGATTTAAAATATATTTTACGGGGGGGGGGGGGGGGGTTAAACACCGCCAGTACCATTTTAACAGACTCACGGGCAAAGTGATTTTTTAGTGCTCCCTTACTTGGCCAGAGAGAAAAAATACCTGCTGCCCAATTTCATTACTGTCGAAAATTTGGCCAGATCTCATTTTCACAAGAACCTTTTTGCATTTAAGGCCCTCGGACTGAGCCCATGCATTAAGATGGCACTGAACATGGCAATTATGTGAGATTTTAATATTTGTTATAATTACTGCACACACACATCTGTTCCCCTTATTTTAGTAAGGGTTATGAATTAAAATAAGCTTTGTTGAAAAGAAAGGGTGTTTTTAATGAGAAAAAAAGTCATGTACGTCATATTACCACCTTAATTATGATAAAGCTGAATAACGTCAAAAAATGAATAGTTATATCCGAGGTCCATTAGCATTCTTCATAGTCAAAATGTCCATTAATGACATTTTCACAGAGTTGTCATTGCAACCGACTTCAACTGCATGTAAAAAAAAAGACTAACCGGACTTCCACCATAGAAATTGTGAACTAAAAAAAGGTTTCGTGAGTCAAAGAATGTTGGGGAACACTGCTTTAGGCCACTATGTCACTCGCATGCTTTTACACACTGCTGGTTACAAATTGATTCGGTCTCTTGCTCTCTAGGTCACTCACATGCATGCACACAGTTTTGGTGACTCACATGTTCGCATTCTCTCTAGGCGACAGTTTTGGTCACTCACTGACCTTGCCCCTTACTCTCTAGGATAGGCATCTTCATCATGGTGCTCTGATGCACTCAGAGTGATCGATGCTCGTGAGCATTTGATCAGCATTCCGAATGAACACCTTGTATGAATCACATTCAAGGACTGAAATCATCCCGATTTCATCCATTCGCGTATCAAACCTGCCGTGAAAGTGCTCTTCCCTTGATGATCGGTACTCGCGACTAGGAAAAGATTGAAAACTTCTGCTCTAGGCAAAGGTAGGTTTATGGTTATGCCACCTGTGGGATGCAGGATTATACAAATTCAGCAACCATTTCTTCCATTTTGTCTAATTTTCCCCCAGTCAGACCTTAAAGTTGCCGCCCTGGGCTATTGTCTAGCCGCCCCTAGTAAATATGCCTCCGCACAAAATGTACTGAAACTAAAAATCAAACTACATGCACATTAATTGGTGTAATTTTACACATTTTATTGCATGTTTAAAACTCTTTTAAATAAACTTAATATCGAGTCCATGAACTAAAATGCAACTAAAACAATTCTAACGAGAAATTTCATATTCGCATTAAATTCCAATACTTCACATACTATTTATGTTAATAGAATGAAAATTTACGGTAAAATTTACTTTTTAATGCCCCCCCCCCCCAATAATATAAGATTTTTTTTTCTTAAATTACGAAAATGTTCACCTTCGAGGCACAAAATGAACTGGCTCTAATGAAGCAAAAATAAAGAAATATAAATAGAGTTCGGTGAAAAATTGCACTTTGTTGCTCGCGAGAGTTTACCGTCGCACAGTACACAAACATTACAATCAAAACTACCTCCTCCTCGCCGGCTCGTCCATACTCATTTTGAACAGTGTTGCCAGATCGAGTTACCAAAGTACATTGTCTGAAAAGAAAAAAAAAACCCAAGTAAATATATCTAGTGACCATATTTTACCGAGAAAAATACCCAGTTGGGGAGAGAGGGGTCATTCAAGTATTTCGTCAGCATCGATAGCGGGAAAGAGGGTCGGGTTTGCTGACTTTTGACAACACCATTAATATATAGAGCAGAAGGCCTCCGTGCGAGGCTCGTGACGTCACTAAAGAAGGTAATGTCACCTACAGCCATTGGATATGGTTCAAACCCCTCCGTCGCCGCAGTGGTGATCGGATAAGATGGTTTTCTGCGGTTCCCAACTTCGAGGCGTGAATGCGAGCCGTTAAAAAAGTCTCGCCGCAGAGAGCAACAGGCCTACAACGTTACAATTACTCATTCATTACACTTCACTCACTACAAGTTGAGAAAAAACTCATAGTTTAAAAAAATTGATTGCAGATAGCAGCATTACACATAACAAGCATTACACAGAAACAAACTTTACGGAAGGTTCACTATACGTACACGCACATTCCAACATGTACCAATTCGTTAGAAGTTCCGCAGAGGAGTATGGATGAGGTACATATCTGGTTTGTAGTAGCCATTGGATATATTCAAAAAAGATGGTGCATCAAATAACTATAGGTGAGATTAAGGCGTCTGTATAAGAGGACCTTATTCTAGGATACTTTCCTACCTTATTCTAGTGGCTATAGGTGAGATAACCTTCTTTAGTGGCCTCATAGTTTCGCACGGAGGCCTTCTGCTATAGATGATGTTGCTTTTGATGACCGGGGTGGGATTTAAATGATGTTTACGTCATCAACAGCACCCTTTATAAAAATATGAAATATTATTAATGACATCGTACTGGGTGTGCCAAAAACAAGAAAACTTTCCCTAGTTTGTGGGCACCTGAACGAACATTCTCCCTATTGATAAGTCCTCTATAGAGCCACTTTAGTAATGTGAATCGGGAAATGTGTACGGGCTCTATTTCTTCAATTGCTCTAGAAATATGTTGCGTGCCATGCGTCAGTCAAGTGATCCGTAATTATATCGCGGATCACTTAAGTAATCTGGAAATATGCTTCGGGTAGCTTGAGTGGTGTAGAACTACATTGGGGGGCACTTAAGTGGTCCAAAACAGTGCCACATGCCACTCAAGGGATCTCTAAATGTGCCACGGAAATGTGCCATTATAAGTGTTTTGAAACTGTGTCGCTGGTCACTTAAGTGATCTGAAAATGTGTCACGGGCTACTTGAGTAGTGATCTGAAAATGTGTCACGGGCTACTTGAGTAGTGATCTGAAAATGTGTCACGGGCTACTTGAGTAGTGATCTGAAAATGTGTCACGGGCTACTTGAGTGATCTGACCTGATTCGAAAACTAAGAAAAGAGGACGTCTGCGCGCTCACTCTTAGTGACGTCACTTTTCCCAATTTTCACAATAGATGTCGCCAATGTTTTGACCAATAAAATCGGCCACAACAGTAGTTTTTCCCAGTGTCGCCTTAGTTTTTCCCAACTAAAACAGTATCGCGGAAGAAACGCAAAACAAAAAAATATCTGGGAATTTCGACTGCTATCGATCAATAGAAAAAACCCCACAAAAACACTCATATCAATGAAGAGATATATGTTTCAAAGTGAAAAAGAAAAATTCCTACGAGAGGAAAATTATTATTCCGGAAACCTGGAAAGGAGGGTAAAACGGTGAATTTTCCGAAACGTAGGAGGACGCTTGAAATAACATAAAAAAGGAGGACCTGTTTTTTAAACCTATGTATGGTTTTTTAATCTCCCCACCAATAATATTAGATTTTTTTTATTAGGAAAATGTTTTCACCTGGAAGTAAAATGAACTGGCTCTAATGAAGAAAAATAAAGAAATATAAATACAGTTTTGTGAAAAATTTCACTTTGTTGTTCGAGAAAAGTTGTCTACAAAAAAAACCGCAAAAATATTTCGTGATCATATTTCATTGAGAAAAATACCCAGTTGTCGGCTAGTGCCCATACTTTTAGAATGATTGTGAATTGTACTTTGTTGATGTAATAGTCGAGTTCTCACTGACATTGTTTAGTGACCAAAGTGTACTTTTTTTTTTACAAAAGAACTCAAACAATTGTTGCTAATATCCATTGTTTAACTTGAAAAAATATACTATATAAAAGCGTAGTCTTGGGATATGCCTTTCGGTGTATGTGTAACTGCCGGCGATTCCGGTTTCTTATTTTTTAGCGAGAAACCACTTAACCGACGAGCCGCGGGTTCGCGTGAATTGCATGGATGATTTTTCGACATTGAAAGCAAGGGAGTTAACCCATGGTGGTAGGTCTCCTTCCTTGGCAGGTCGGTATAAGGGGCGTTAACTACCTTGTTTATGTTGTCCGAGGGCCAAATTCTATACTCTAGTATATAGATGTCGAAATAATATACATGCAGACGCTTGGGCGATTTCGATTGTCAAAGTCCGTCATAACGCGTGAAATATGGAATCACGGCGCCTGACTTTGAAAGGCTAGTCTCTACGTTCGGACGCGGAATCTGGTAATGTAGCAACCATTCGAATCTTCCTTTATTCCAAAACGAAGAAAAGGATCTGATTCTGCATCGACCGCGTTAGTTGGTCCGAGCGTAGCAGCAACATTGGCTGCCGGTCAAATTGGAGGGGCGGCACTAAGTTTGAGGGACTTATCTGTGTCAGAGCAGGTGGGCAAATTAGGTAGCCATGTCCGAAGGCGCACTCGAGGAGCCTCGTTTTCACTAGATTCGTTCTTAATCAAGGAAGTGAAGGCATTCCCAGAAAGCTAGCATCCTATGCGAGCGTGTATTCTAGTTAATCGGTGCCCTAGAAGTCAGGGATACGTGTTCACAGTTCGAGGATATTGAGCTCGGATTTCCGACAAGAAAAAACTTGGCTTTTTTTTTCTGTTATAACTCTCTCAAGTTATTTAAATCATTCGAAGGAATGTTTGCAAAATCTACAATAATTCATCACCATCGGTGTTACATCCACCAACCCTTCTTAAAAAGTCATATACAGTGGTTCCCGCTTATAATGTCTTCCAAAAAACCGTCATAAAAAGCATTGCAAGTGGGAAAACACTTTAAAAAGGATATCTTTTTTTCATTTATTATTTTATATTCGTGCCCCAAATTAGAGCTGGGACCATAAAAATAAGTCGTACTAAGCGAGAAAACGTTCTAAATGGGAACGTTATAAGCTGCATCGACTGCATATACAAGGTACAGTAAAAGCCCCCTTGACGGACACCCCTCTTTTATGGCCAAATAGTAATTTCCCCTTGTATAATAAAAGTATGCGTTTCAAACCCCTGATTAACGGTCCTCCCCTCTTTAATGGATAAATTTTTATTTGTCCCTCCGTTGTCCGCAAAAGAGAGGTTTTATTGTATTTCCATAATTTCCTGCAATTCCCGTTGCCGCATTTTGCTGGCGTACGAATGGTATGAAATTAGTTTATTTCGCACAATTCGTACGTAATAAGTCGTTTCGTTCGTAAAAGAGACAGCTCTTTTCAAAGAGCACGTGAGCGATGGATCTTGAAAAAAGAACCACGGCTCTTTCACTTCCATCGCTCCCTAGAAGCTCCCAAGCTTTTGCAAACGTCTGGTTTGAAGAACCGTGAGCGGAATAAATGTCTCTTCAAAAGACCCGGTTCTTTTTAAATGCCTTCTATTGGCTGTAAATGAGCGGAAACGCCTCCGTTATCAAAATGACTGTTCCCATGGATACGCTCTCAATCTGAGCGGAAACGTACTCCGTTCTTTTAGAGAGCGCCTACGCTCATTTTGAGAACGTTTTCATATACCAATGGTTCTGAAACGTCTGTCACCCGTGGCTCTCTTGCCCAATTCATGGTTCTCTGCGGCCTTCCAGAATAGTTTGTTTTTATTTTCCTATATAAAAGAACCGCTTCAAAACCTAAATAGGCGCACAAATCAAGATCAACAGCTCGCCGCGACGGCCCTGACAATGGTTGTCGACATGCAAGTAACTAGGCTGGCAACCGGTGCACTGGCCCCAGGTCACGACCTCCTATATAACCGTTATATAGGAGGTCGTATATACGCGCCGAGTGCCGTTATATTATCTGGTTATATAGGAGGTCGTGGTCAGGTCCGCCGAACCAAATGCGATTCCCCACAAAAAATGTACACATATTTTGCATAATATAATAACCTTTTAAGGGGCCTCCAATGAAAAAGTCTGCACTGGGGCCCCGAAAAGGCACGCTACGGCCTTGATTGGCGACGCACACTTTGAGGGAACATTTTGTTACGCCAAGGATGACCAACCTTTAGGAAAGTGTGGGCCACTTCATTGATTTGGTTAGGTGTCGTAGGCCACTTAAGTGATCTGTAAATGAGCGACGGGTCACTCAAGTGATATGTAACTGTGCCGTGGGGCACTTAAATGATCTTTAAATGTTCCGTGGCTCACTTGAGTAGTCTGTGAATGTGTCGTGGGATATTAAAGTGGTCTGTAAATGTGCCGTGAGATACTAATAAAATGATCTGAAAATATGCCGCGGGCCGCTTTTGTGATCTGTAACTGTGTCACGGGTCACTTAAAAGTCATCCACAAATTTTTCCAGTGTGACTCAAGTGATCTCGAAATGCGCCGCGATGATCTGTAAATATGCCTCGGGACACTTACGTGATCTGAAAATGTACCGCAGGACGCTTAAGTGTTCTGAAACTGTACTGCGGGTAACTTGAGTGATCTAAAAATGAACCGCTAAAAGTATATTTTTACTAAATTAGGTTTGAGGTCATGGGCCACATCTGGCCGCCATGGGTTGAGCCATGTGTTACATCCTCAAAGCAGGGGTTCTCAAACTTTTTCCAACCAGCGGCACCCCTGTTTCCTATTCAATGCTTATCCGTGAGCTCCACCGGACCCTGACAAAGGTTGGAGGCGCACTAGGGCGCTGCGGTGCGCAGTTTGAGAACCCTTTCCCTAAAGAACTCCTGACCGTTCACTTCGTAAGTCGTTCATCCAAAAGTCATCCGGAATTAGTCCGAAAGGCCATCTTCGGAATCGCAATAAAGGTTGTCGCTTATAAGTGACTGGACGGATATGAGGAGGCCGCTCAGTGTTTGAGCGGGACTCCATCATTGCAATCCGCTAAATGCACCGCAAAAATTATCCAATGAGCATCTATTTACCACTTACGTGTGGACACTTTCAAGGAGAATCGGTAAGTTAAAATTAAGTTACCAACTAAAGCACTTGCTTCGTGTAAACGGGCCTTAAGTTCTTCCAGCAGGCCTAAAAGAATTAGTTTAAAGGGGGATCCTTTAAACTAAATTTTCAGTTAGTCAAACACCTTAGTCACTCTTGCCCATAACCAGTAAAGGGGTAAGAATAAAATTTGATGAGTAAAAATATCCCTCCTAGAAAATATTGAAAATAATTACGCAGAGAGAGAGGGAGCACAGTATTTTTTGTACTGAATAAGAAACGTCATTCAACTTTAGCTGCTGCTGTCACCTATCAAATGAAAAACAACTGTTTCGATTGAAATTGGTGACCTGCTTTTGATTAATTTAACATATAAAAATAGTTAAAAATAAATATTTTATGAGCAATATTAGTTGAATTGTTACGTTAGCTTCAAAATTTCAACAGCTACTGTTTGTAACCGCTAAATTTGCTTGTAAATTACGAATCTTTGTAACAATTATATAATCATAATCGAGAGGGATACAGACTAGATTCGAATTAATCCTAGTCTGCATTTTTTGGGATTGGAATTTGACCAGAATATGTAATCATTATTTTATTAAGCGAATTTTACTGATCGTAAATTACCGCACAAAAATAGCAACAGTTAAAATTTTGAAACGAACTTGACAATTTAATTAATGTTATTACTTATAAAATATTTATTGATATTATACTGTATTGATTTTTTATACACGTTAATTTTAATCAAAAACAGATCACCAATTTCAATCAAAACAGTTGCGTTATTCATTTGATAGGTGACAGCAAGAGCTCCAGATCAATAATTTTTTTCCCATGTAATATATAAGGGATCGTTCAAGTATTACGTAAGCAAATTTTTAGGAATTTTTGACCCCCCCCCCCGCCTTGTCAGCAAAATTTCGTCAGCTGAAACATCAGCTCTGCCCCATTGAACCCTAACGCATATTGGCGGGATCAGAGACGTACACGGGGGGCTCGTGCCCCCCAATGATCAAAAATTTATGTTTTTAATGCAAAAAAATAGTTTTAATTAAAATTTCGGAATACCTTTATATGTTATTATGTTAATCAATTTCAATGCTATTTGAAGGATATGAACTCAAAATTTATCTTTAATAAATTCATTGCAACTCACCCTCTACAAGCAATGATAAATCGCATAAAGGCGCTTGGACCAAATATGGCCCTGGGGGTTATCTGATTCGGCCTGCCCTCCTCAAACCTAACTTTGTAAAAATGAACTAAGCGGCACGTTTACAGATCGCTTAAGTGTCCCGTGGTACAATTCGAGAGCATTTACGTGGCCCGTGGCACATTTTCAGATCACATGATTGACCCGGGACACAGTTCCAGAACACTTAAGCGATCTGCGACACATTTAGAGATTCCTTGAGTGACATAGTTTTAGAGCACTAAAGTGCCCCTCCCCAGTGCGACACATTCTCAGATTATTTAAGTGATCCGCGGTATATAATTGTGACACAGTTCGAGTGTTCTTAAGCGGCCTGGACACATTTGATCACTTGGATCCGCGAAAAATTTAGAGATCACTAAAGTGGCTCTGTAGGGCACTTATCAATAGGGAGGGGGGGGGGGAGGAATTACTTCAAGTGCCCACAAACTATCGAAAGGTTTTTCTTGTTTTCGGCTCACCGAGTAAGATGCCATTAAGAATATTTCATAAAGGGTGATTGATGACTTGAGCCTTATCCCAAGCCCCCTCCCCAAATCGATGCTGACGTAATACTTGAATGGCCCCTGATACTGTACTGCATATACTACTTATTTTCAGGGCCACAACTAGATGCTTGCTCGGCCGGGAAAAGCAAGCATTTTGACGCCCCTGTGTAATATTGGAGGGGTTAAAAGGTGAAATTGGATTAAAGGATAGAAAATTAATGTAAAGAAAAAGGATTAAAATATACAAGACAGCCTACATTTTCGGCTCCGCTAAAAATTTGCGAGGCCTACGCATGTGCCGTTTGCCCATGCGAGAAACAGGCACTGGGTGAGGGGTGTTCAACCAGCACCTCATAGAGATAGGCCTTCGCAGTCTGCTTGTGACGTTAGTAAGTAGTCCATTTTCTCTCAGAATATTCAGGCGAAAAAAATTCCCTACTCGTGCCAGTATCATCGTTGTGAGGAAAAGAAATGATCGGGCTCAGAATTGGCGATTTCTATGCCCCACATCCAATCACTACGCGGTATTTGTGAACTAAATCAGGAAGATTCTACTCCAAAATAAGAAACGTAATAGGATGCTGTGTTTCAAAATGCGGCAAACTTGCTAGGTAGTCTGAATGACAATTATGGCAAACAGTGCAGAGGCCTATCTTTAGGAGGCACTGGTTCAATGCATAGCCAGAGCCTGTTACTGATGATTTCCTGCCTTTTTTTTGAGGTAGAGGTGTATGCAGCGGTTGATGGGCATGGAGGGCTCCCATGCCTTCCCCTCAAACTGATCAAAAATTAATATTCAATACTTTTGTAAAAAAATAACATTGAAAGATGCCAATTTAGGCATCCCGATTGCCCCTGAGCACGTCTTATTTGCCCATGCGAGAAACCTACCCTGTGCGTAACCTTTGAATCCTGGTCGTGGTGGAGGGATCACATTTTTACGGTGAAATTAGTGGGGGGAAGGAGAGATAAGGAGGTGAAGGAAGGAACATTACAGATTTAACTGAAACCAGAGATACTCTATACATATTGGACAAATCAGCCAACATTGCAGTTTGACATTCCAACAATTCTGAATATGGATGAACAAAATTGGACAAATAACTTCAGTATAATATGTGTATTTTCATTTGATACAATAAAAGCTAACAATATCAGTTTAGCACAAATGCTCCTTCAGTTACTTTTTTTTCTTATGACGCACTGCACTAGATTTTCGCTTTGCCCTCTGCCTTTTCATCTTGGCAGCTTTCCGTTTTTTCCGTCGGATTAATGCTTTTTGTAAAGCTTCAGCATTAGCCTTTTGTGATTCTTCTCGACTCATCTTCTTTCGTTTTGAAACATTCTCTGTATCGTCATCTAACCTTCTTTTCTTTCGTAAAGGCTTTATCATATCTATGTTTTAGAGAGAAAGAAAGGAAAAAAACATGATACTGTATACATGCAGCTTATGAGAATCACGGATAATGCTATCATTTGAGAATTATCATTTTTGCGCAGAATGAAAGGACCAATACCATAACACAGGAAAAAATTTGTTTATAGTTATCAGGACTTTGGGAAATGTTATAAATTTTTTTTCAGTCAAATTTTTTTTTTGCATATTCTGAAGCTAAGGTTTGACCAAACTTATTTTCTTCCCTATAAGTCATCATTATCAGGTTGCAAAAACTATGCAGGAGACTTCCACCCCCCTTCTTGACAAAATTTTCCGTACTTAATTCGCCGTGGCCCATGTATGTGTGGAGCTGCTTTTGCAATGGTCTTCCTATAAGTGAAGCCAAGTGTACAAAGAAAAAAGTGTTTCCCTTCAGTTATTGATCAGTTTCTTTCACTTGACTAGATTCAAATTTCTTTCACTGAGAGACTTTCTCAAGGGACCTATGAAACATATTGAAAAAACAACCACCACCACAATTTGTGATATACGTTAGACAGTTACATTCTAAAGTCTCACAATGGCCAAATAACGAAAGTGCAGGATTTTAGCTCAAAGGGGAAAAAAGCACTGTTTTAGAATAGGAAAAAAGAGGAATAATAGCACATTTTACAATTAATTATGTGGGAATGAAAAACCGTTCGCAAGTTTTTCCCCCCCCCCCCTACCTGTTACTATATGTCTCATTTTATCAAATGGGATGTATGATCACTGCTTACAAAGGGGACTTTTTCTGATAGTTATTGTTATCAGAAACCCTGAGCCCCCCCCATGAGATCGCATTAAGTGGCATGGACTGTATAATGTTTTATTCTGCGTATTATCATTTTTGCAAAGTAGGGAATGCATGAATATCATAACTTGGGGGAAAACCGTTTAAGGCCATCAGAACTTCAGCTAATGTAACCAATTTCTTTTCCGCCAAAAGGTTTTTCTTTTTTGCATATTTCAAAATCAAGGTTAATATTAACTCATTTTCCCCCAAAACGTTATCGATCAGGATTTAAGCTAGATAAAAATTCCTTTAGCAAAAAAGCGAAAATGATAATGATTGAAGATTGGATACCTACTCGTTTTGTACCTTCTGTATGCATTTTTGTGAAAGTGGCTACTACTTCTTTCGCATTCTAAGATTTTCGTTTGAATTTTGCAAAAAAATTTTCAAACCCTGTTATCAATCAACAAGACTAGCAGATCAGAAGGCTCCAGTCAAAAGTTTCTGTACTCAGTTAACAATGTCCTAATCGGGCCATAATAGCCCTTATAATCCATGTAGTGTAGTGCTTCATTTGAAGGCATGTAAAGAGCAATTGAAAAAAAACCATTTCACATTTTGCAACCGGTTATGTGGGAAAGAAAAACAGTTGTCCCATCCCACCGAACAGGACATATGTTCATAGAAATACAAAAGGGATTTTTTTTGGATATAGTTATTAATTGGTTATTAGAAAACCGGAATGCGTTTATTTGATCATATTAAGTGGTAAGTTTTCAAATCATTAATTTAATATTTGGGTTATTCTCTGATGAAATCAGGGTTGCTATCTGTATAGGAGCAATCTAATTTCTGTTTGAACAATGTTCTTGATCAAACACATCATAAAATTAAAACTATATATATATATATATATACATTATTTTTTACATACCTTCATCGGGTTTCTCTCCAACTTCCTTTCGAAACCATTCGTCATCATCATCCTCTTCAGCTGACTCACCGTTCTCTGCCACAGGAATATTTTTTCCATCTATTTTATTCTTTCCACTCAAATTTTCTTTTTCTTGCTGTTTCCTCAGCACGTTCTTTTCTTGTTCAGCTCTTCTTTGAGCTTTCAGTTGCCTGAAGAGAGAAAATACATTGATATATTGCAAGCCACCATGGAAAATGTCGTGTGGCATGCACAAGTTCTTGGAATACTTAGATATGGGAAATATTGAAGATTGGGAAGTACTGCCTTTCAATGTATTTACTGATGAATATTCTGGATTAACAACATTTGAGCATGTAATTTTGTGTATCAAAAATTTAAAAACTTATTTATTTATTCATACAATATTGTTGGCCCTTGGGCCTATACAAGAGGATGAGATTGAGAATGACAAAGATATTGTTTGATATTGAATAAAAAACTAGTGATAGTGGGAGATTCAACAATAGAGCTTGGGAGTTTGTTTCATTCACCAATAGTATGAGGAAAGAAGCTGTATTTAAAGCAGTCAGTGGAAGCAAAAATAAGTTTTAATTTAAGGGAATGGAGAGTCTTCTAGAGATGTAGGATGGTTTGGCTAAGATACCAGAAATATCTATGTTGAACTGACCACGGAAAATTTTATAAAACAATGTTAGTCGAGAAATGAGATGAAGAGTAGAGAGAGGGAGGAGATGAAGTTCATTTTTAAGTTTGGACACAAAAATGAAAGATGACCAGCAGTCATGAACAAATCGGGCGGATTTATTTTGAATTGATTCGAGTTTGTATTACTGGAGGTGTAGGGGTCCCAAATTTTTCTACTACATTGAAAGGCCACATTGCACCATGTCTGCTCAAATCATTGAAACTCAATGCAACGAGTAAAGCCATGGGTCAAATGACTTTTAAGGCTACAAATGGCTCAAGAAGACTTGTATCCAGCAACATGCTAATCCCATGCTGTGAAAGCACATAATACCACTAATTTGTAAAACCCAGTCAAGACAGTAGCATGAATGCACACTGGTTTCCCATTGGAAAAAGTCTCAGCAGAGAGCAGGCAGACCTTTAACATAATACTAACATAACACAAAATTGGGCAGTTTGCAAATTAATCAATTTCATTGTAAATTGACTCAGCCTATGTATGAATTTAAGACTTTGGCCAGGCAGTTCACGATATGGCTGGAGATTCCTAGCCGAAGTCAGAAAAAAAAGGCAAGAATCAGGGTCATCACTATTTGGCACATTTTTTGTGTGATAGTTATATGCATGTTACCTATGGCAACTAACCGTATCACAGTCATAATATGTTAATAATATTTTTCCTTCAAAATTTGACGAAAAACCTATATGTGTATATTATATAAATAATTTTTTCTCTTGAATGTCTCTTTTTTTCCTTTTTGTCACATGGAGCTTATCCAATACAGCTACTATATATAACCATGTATCACACGTTGGCGATGAAAAACATGGATTTGATGCCCAACGTCTTACATCAGTACATCAAACATTGACCAGGGATCTGCAGCCACTTCATGAATTGGTCGACTATAGCAAGAATCATTTCCACAAATCAGACTTTGGCCAAAACTCTTCCCCCAATTTGCGAATCAGCCACACTTTGGGCTTTGCATACACACATGAAACACATTCCTGAATGTACCTAGTTCGTTAGAAATTTCCAGAAGAATGTTTACTTGCCTGGTTTGTAAAAGGGCCTGGATCCGAGTCCCGGCGAAGACAAGAAGACTTTTTTTTAGTTCACCTCAGCATAATCCAAAAGAAATTAGTGGTAGAAAAATGCACAAATTTCAGATTTTTAGAGTTAGGATTTAGATTTTAAGATTTAATTTAGTTTTAAAAAAATTATAAAATTGAATGCAGCTTTCACTGCAAATATTATAATTCAGATTAGTAATGAAAAATTTTAATTTGACACATCACAGTGTCACTTCTGCTCATTAGCTTATATAAAATGTCTCATTGTAAAAAAACAAATGCCAGTGGCTTCCAAAACTTTTTAGGTGCCACTGTATCTGAATAAGAAATTGAAAATCATTTGTTAAACAAATTATAGAATGAAAATATTTATGTGAATATACAGTATAAGTATCACACTTCATTTTGCGATGTTTTGCTTTGATAGCTGCAACTTCTTCCGGTGTTTTTTGTATATATTCATGGAAAAGCACATCCCCTGTACAGATACCTTCTTCAATTTTCACAAGTTGAAGTTTCAGTCTTGGACCTACTTCAGACAACCTGGAAAAAAATCAAGGCACTAAGGTCAATGAATATACAAATAAAAGGCCAGAACAGGTAAAATGCTCAACGAGGTGGCTAAGAAAAAGATGCCCATAACAAATATGGATATCATATACATCTAAAGTACAGCAACCCAATTAAAAATGCAATTATAAAAACCTGAAACTGTACACACATGATAAAATATACAATGCCAATAAAGAATACTTATGGTTGTCTTATTCTAAGTATATATATATCTTTTCGATTTACCCCAACCTTGATAATCCCATATGCTAATCAAAGATTCTGAGGTTAAAAAAAAGTTAATTGCTTATTTTTGATGTTTAGAAATATATTAAATAGATTAATCCAATGTAATGACCAGAAAAAAATTGAACAAAATTTTCAAAGTACATCAAATAGAGGAAAAAATATCTGCAATATTTTTTTCCATGTAAATGCTCCTCGCATTCGAAAACACCTCCAATTAATTTTTAATATATCCCAATTTAGATCCTACATGCACAAATGGCGATTGCTATTTCTTGTAGAATTTTTTTTTTTAAATTGCAGGAAGTTAAGCCCTGACTTAAAGGAATTGTGTAAGTTTTGAGTTAGAAATATGGTGAATATAAGGTGGTCAGATGTCTTGAAAGGTTCCAGGACACCTTTTTGTCCTAATTTTTTCTTTGCACATCAAAGCTACAGTGAAACCTTACTATATGAACTTGAACCATTCAAGTCTAAGATTGTTGTTGTTTTTTTTTGAATTTTCTCTTAGCTTTTCTCATTTCTTTTACATGAAATGCCTTCACATCTATTTGAAAGAGAAATATATGTGGAAAATGATTCTGAGATGGAAATAAATTGATTTGGCTCATGTGACAGTAACTCATTGGATTCATTTGAAATTGGCATGGAAATTTAGCCTGTGACGTGATTGTTTCATGTTAGCACATGTATTCCTACCAACTAAAATGTTTGTTAGCAGAATTCATATTAATTAGTTGAGGCAATAAAACGTCAAAAATTTTTGTTAGCCGTAAAATCATTGATTAGCTGAGGTATTACTGTATCCCCTATGATCAGAGGTGTATGTGCAGGGGGGGGGGGGCACTGGTCCCCTGAGCCTCCCATGAAGGCAACCAAAAATTAGGAAAGAAAAATATTTGTGAGAAAACTAAAATATCAAAAGAAAATACCCTTTATACGATGTAAACTCAAACCTGTTTTTGTGCGGTGGATAGGGACCGCATAAAAAAAAAAATCGCACAAAACTTCACGAGTAGCTATAAAAAATGTTTTTCGCAACACATTTAAAAAATATTTTTTTTATGCGGTGGATAGGGACTGCATAAAAAAAGTCTCACGTAGAAAATAATTCAAAATCTTAAGAAATAACTAGAAATTGCTTTTTTTAACGAAATCAAGACACGAGGCTGGGCAGCTACTTGAAATCTCGCCAAACCTTTTGGAATCTGATTTAGAAAATACACATGCAAACATTTTAAAATATTTTATTTACATATGTACTTATTTTACACATACAAAACTGTTCAAAATGTATAACCATTATCCTTCGTAGTCTGACAATACGCGAATTTTCTTGTGGTAAACTGGTTCAAAATCACTTTCGTCACTTGAAGATACTACCTCGCACTCGTTTAGAGTTGAATTTTTTTCAGTTACCCAATAGTCGGTGATCAGTTTTTGCGACGACTGTTGTTTCACTAGACGCTTGTATATGTCTCGGTAGCCAGATATACAAGATTGAAGGTCCTTTTGGAATTTTGAAGTTCTTTCAGAATTGGCATCGATTGCAAGAAAATGACCTTCTAATTTACTGCAAAGTTCGAGTCCTGCATAGATTTTATCTGCTGTCATATAATCGGGTTCTTCTTGCCCATCAGTAACATCTGTTACATAATTTATAATGTCATCATCCCTTACGGTTTCATCCTGAATCATTTCGACAAGATCATTTTCACTGAAAGTATTAAAACCTCCGCCGATGCCATGTGCTAGCGTAACGATGTGATGAAATATCAAAAATCGAAAAAACTAAATCGCCGATCAAGCCTACTAATTTTTTTTATTGATAACTTCATCAGTTATGTTCTAATTTGATTGAAATTTTCATAAACCGCACAAAAAAAATTGCACAAAAAAAGACCGCACAAAAACAGGTTTGAGTGTATTAACCAAATTCTGTTAATATAATTCTGTTTGAAGGGTGGTAACTCAAAATTTCTCGGAAAGACAATTTTTGTGCCCCCCCCTTCCAAAGATCGATCCTGCGTACTCCCCTGCCTATGATATCACGAATACTTAAAGAAGAATTAAACATTTAATTTATGTCTTATTTCACTGGAATTATTCATGATATAACTGAGAATAATAATTTTTAACATGAACAATGAATTAATGAAAACAATGAAAAATGAATGACTATTTTCTTGCTACTACATTACTTACTATTTCTACTACATCGATGTCAACAACCTAATACTTTGATAGCTTTATGTGACATTTTTACAGACTACTTATCAACATTTTTTAGATATTTCTGTGAGTGCTTTGTAAAATTATGCATAAACTTTGGAAACCTGATGTGTGTTAAAATAATGCTAACCTTATCGCACTTTTTTGAGATGCAATATTCCCTCTGCTAGATATCCGTTGTGGTAATGTGACTTGATTTGGAGGAGCATCTAATTCTGCTTCACTCTCAGACAGGTTTCCAGATTTCACCAGAAATTCACTGACATCATGATAAGCACCAAGATCAGGAACTTTACTCTGAATCAACTTCTTGACACCTTTACTCAACCCACAAGGAACTACTCTGATGGCACTAGTCAAATGAAAAATGCAATTAAATTTTGGTATTGAAAAGACAGTTATGAACCAATTCTACAATAAATATGAACTTTTCTTCATATTCATTTCACTTTATGAATGAATAGATGGTATTTTTTCGAGTTCTTTACCGGGGGGGGGGGGGGGGATCTTGCATAATGAGTTCATGAAGAAAGAATTTTGAAAGTTTCTAACTGGATAGAAATAAATTTTTAAAATTTAAATTAATACAGCTAACTCCCTTTGTCCTACAAAAAGCAAACATTATATGGGAGGTTGTTATATCAAACTTTTCACAAAATTGTCAAGTTTAGGTGCACCACTTTTTTCCAATTGTTGGTCCTGTGATCGACTACCTGAAGAAGGAAATACTAACTCTTCTTTCATAATTGAATCATGATTTTTAATTATAATGAATGAAGTACTCATTGGAATTCAATAATTTTGCTATTTCGGCTTTTGACATCACACAATTTCTTGTTAACTTCTGCTGAAACTTTCAATTTGAGATCTAAAGATATGGCACATTGTTTAAGACAACCAGGTCAAATGATTTATTTTCAGGAAGAAAACTTTGAGAAATTTAGTAAAACTGCAAAAAACCAACCATATTGGGAAGTGGGAGTGCGGCACTATGTGAGAAAATATAAAAAGAATGGTAAGAGGTGGGGGGGGGGGGGAAAGAAACATCACCTACCTAGGATTTTCCATAGAAGTGATGCTTTATCTTTTCTTCTCCAAGTATCAAAGGATCAAAGAGCAACAAGGCCAAACACACTCAATGATGGATTTTGTCAATTTCTTTGTGGGAAAAAAGGGGGGGGGGGAGTGTACTGGGCTGCGTTTAGTCATTGTAATAAAAAAAAACATGGTAAAAATGGGAAAAAATTTGGGGCCTGTCGTTATAAATAGAAGTTATAATGAGCGTTGACTGTATAAACTTGTATAAAAATGTTAATTACTTACTACTGTCGTAAGTCAATTGTTTTATCTGCATTAAAATTCATAAGCAGGCATCTTCGAATGTCATTCAAAGTGGTCTAAAAATCATAAATTTTTGTCATTAAAAACTGCAACTTAAAATCAATGATCTAAAAAACATATCAAATGCTTATAGAATAACAAAAACTTGGTTATTATTCGACACATTTATTTTTTCACCAGGATTATATAAGGTATGTATTAAACACTATGAGAGAAATGTGCCTGAACCAGAGAGCAGCAATATTTTTATATAGGTGATTATATAGAAGGTATTGCTATGCAGGATTTTCACGGATTCAGGATTTTAGTTTCAGATGCTAATTCCAATATATGTATATGCATCATACAGCTTTAAAAAATAATCAGAATTCACATAAACTGAGACAAAATAATAATACCTTGTTGATGTTTATAGAAGGGAACATTCCTTGAAACATGGAGGTCATGAGTTTAAAATGCAGCCCTTCACCGCTGAAATTGTTCAGGACCAACAGAGGATGATGTGAGAACAATTTTTCATACACCACAGGTTTCTTAATAGAGGAAACAACATCTTTTGCTAAGCAATACTCATGAATGCGGAATGTCAGTGTGGGTCCACGTGGAAGTCTGATGATTCTCAGATACAGAGCTATTTCTGACTTTGTAAACACAATCAAGTGAGTGACGTTCAGCGGACCAGCAATATGAACAAAATCTTTTAGAACATTGTGCTTCTGAACCTATGAATTTAATGGAGGAAAAAATAATTAACAAACAAAATTGGGGGGAGGGGGTAACCACCAACTGAATACATCCATTTTTCTATTAAAGTATTATTCTCATCACAGAATGTGATGAGAATAATACTTTCCACATTGAATACATTCAATTAAATTCAATTACATTTGGACCAACCTTACAAAAGAATCAGAAAAAAAAACTGTAAAGATATTTGTACAGTATCAATAAATGAAATAAAACAATAGGAAAAAAAACCAAATAAGTGTCTGAAAACTCTGGCGTAAGCAAAATTTTGAGTCATCGCTTATTCATTATTAGCGATCATATAACAAACTCTTTTTGCGTGAGATAAAATTCAAGAGTATGGAAAATCTTTAATGCACACAAAACTTTATTGAATCAGTATTTTTCATCAGCAGATTCACCTATAAAAGCAATTTTTTGTGTGCTTTTGATAAACGATTCAGTTTGGGAAGTATATGGATAGATGTGGATGCACTTAATGAAAAAATGAGGGTTTGACAAATAAAAAAAATAAAAATAAAAATTAGGCGCTAGAAAAATTTAGTAGTAGTAAAACACCCCCCCGCCTAAAAAAGACAGTCTAACATTTCTTCCTTGAATCTCAAAGGATTTGGAGCATCTTTTAATGCTGGTAGATGTTGATGCGGATTTGGAAAATTATGTGTCGTCCTCCAATCAACCAGACATAGAAAATTTTAAGAGTGACACTATAAATTTTCTAATGGCCATGGTGACCTGGTGATTGAAAATTGCCAAGCCCAGATGAAAATGTGACAACTGTGAGAGTAGACACATTCATATTGGTGGGTTTTACCAATCCCTTCCCACAAGCAACTACTACTCATTAAAGGTTTGAATGGGAAATATTGAGGTTATTTAGATCAAAGGTGTTATACTTTTTTGGAGAGTGGGAGCCATTTCATTGGTTGGAAAATGTGTCATGAGTCACTTATGTGATCTGAAAATGTCACGAGTCCCTTGAATGACCTGGATCACTTAAGTTAGATAGGAGCGCTCCTCTGGTCACTCAAGTAATTTGATAATCTTTCCTGGGTTGCTTGACCAGTTTGTGTAATTGTGTCACATCAGATGACTCGGAGGGTCACATTGGGCCATGGATTGAGCATGTATTGTATGAGTCAGATAATTTTGAAAACACCAAAAAGCACGAGAATAATGCCAGCAGTAAGTTTCACCTGACCAATCACATTGTGATAAATGATTCATAAGAAAAAACTGACCAGAAATTTAATGGAAAGAGTTAAAAAATAAGAATATAGCAAATCACATTCATAACCAAGTTCAAGGAAAATATTCTGCATACCTTCAACTGAGAAGCTGTATAAGGTTCCATCATTTTCCTGAAGTTCATCATCAAATCATGTCCATTTTTACCAAGTTGTCCTCTGTGAATGACGAAAGAATGAGGAGCTTTGACTATCTCTTCCGGCTCCAGGCAAGCCTGTGACTTCCTGGCATTTTTGACTGCACGCCCTCGCTGAAAATGGAGAAACACATCCAATGAATAAGAGCTCAACTTATAATAACTTATTAAACATGTTATATATTTTTCTTGGCACAGGAAGTCACCATGGGTCTGTGTCCAGAGATTTTGATTCATGGGGGCTCTATTTTCTGTAGAAATGGCAGATAATTTTGTGGGAAGCGAAATAATAGTTAATTTTGGTATGAAAAATTACATTTCAAATTCATGATTTCATTAATTAGTATTATGTGAAGGGTCTATTTTTCAGATCCAGAATTGAGGATGGTCTGAAACAGAGACCAGAATTTAGGCTGGACGGACTCCACTCCTTATATATAAAACAGACTTAACCTGCACATGGAAAACATTTCATTCCTTCAAATAGCCATTCTGATACCAATGAATACTCATTTACTTAATTATAACATGAACCTTGCACACATTCCCTGTGGAATTTCTAATGAATCGGAATAGTCCTCCAACTACAAAATGAAACTTGGCTACGCATACCAAGTCAAGTCAGACAATTTTATTCAAAAAATGATTGCATATCGAGAACAGCTTGTCAGCAACCGAGCCTTCATTTGTTTGGCTTACTCTTTTAGCAAAGAATAGAATCGTTCGACATCATTAAACATGCCCTAACCAAGTTTCATCTTGTGGTTGAAGGAATATGCATGCCGGAATGTGTTTTGAATGTATGTGTGGCCCTTAACTTATTCATGTTGTCAGAGTTGTGCCTTTTTCGTATTTTGGATAGGCTTGAGTGTTTCTGTGGCGCGTTTCAATTTGCTGACGTTAGAAGTCCTCGTAGGTAAGTAATATAGATGCAATTGTTTTATTAATTTTGATTACTGACCGTTTTGGTGACATCACAGTCATTTTCTGCACACTAGGCCTAATTAGACCATGACCTACAGCTTATTGCTAATTCCGAACAGCAGCTTTTTTTGTACGTACCGAGAGGTTGATGCACTAACCCCTCAGTGGACTTCTTGCTGTAGCTATCTTTTTCTGTGGTCACATCACAAGTTTCTGTTGCACCTTTATGTAGGGAAAGTCTCTGACAAGGACTAACCGGGTATTGAATTCACAACACCTCTAAACATCCTTTGGTACTTTAGGCAAGTATCTTATCGACCTGGGATACCGTGCCCTTATTAATTTTGAAAAGGTATGGCAAGCCGTGTACAAAAACTAAGCCCTCAACTTTATCTAATCTGCAGTACATCAATTAACCCTCAACTGGTGTAGTGGATCAGACCCCACGCATTGCTCAACATGCCATGTCTCCGGTGCATCCTATTAGGAGGTCATTCAAGTATTACGCAAGAGGGGGGTTTAAGGTTGCTTACGTCATCAACTATTTTTTTTTGAAGATATGAAATATTCTAAGATGCTGATGAAATTTTGCTGGGGGAGGGGGGGGGGGCAATGTTTTGCTGACAAGGCGGGGGATCAAAAACGGCTAAAAATTTGATGACGTAATACTCGAGTGTCCCTTATCAGTACCTTTCAAGCTAGTTGTTTACACATGTTTGGCCAATTTATGAGGTTCTTCAATTTTTGTCTTTCCGTTACTTCATTCATCAGTTACCTCACCATTCGCATAAGACATTTGATGTCTAATGGCCGTAGTGTTGAGATAGAAAATGTGTTTCGGAAGAATGCCAGTTTTCTCGATAACGGTTTCAAATTAATGGTGAAACTTCGAATAGCTGAGGTGAGCAAGAGGATAGTGTTGTTTGCAAGTACTGTGTTTCCAACTTAGAATAACACTAATTTCGGTGCTTGTGAAACTATAATAAATATTATTTTAATTTTTAAATTTTATTTTCTGAGTATATTTTAACCATATCTGTTCAGTATTTAATCATGAAAGTTGAGTTCAAAAAATTTATTTAATGAATATTTTAAAAATACTTCAAAAGTCATATATCCCTGCATTTTTTTTCACGTGTGTCTTGATAAAAGAACATTTTTGACCAAATAATTACAGAAATTTGAAAAAAATATTTAGTGAATTAATTGACGGATGAATGAAAGCATGTAAAAAAACCCATCGCTTTTAATGAAGACTCTTTTTGTTGATTTTTAAAATGCATTAATACTTGCTGGACAAAAAGACCCTATGACGCCAGTTACGGAAAGAATTTTCACAATGCCAGTTAAGGGTTAAACGTCTGGAGTCAGGGATCTCTAACAGATTCAGCAAAGAGCGTGATGTCACTGCAAGTCCTCTGCTGTACACCGAATAAACGTCCCGCTCCGTATACTTATCCTCAGCATAAATTTTACCACGAGCTGTAAGGGGTCAACTTTGTGTTCATTTTATACATTTTTACGTGTGCCATACTTATTGTAGTTTTCGTTCAGCGAGAATCAACATTCCAAATATAGCACGCCTATCGATGATGTATGAACTGATACGATTGTGGGTTTTTCAAGCGCAAGGATTTACAAGTCCTTACTGGGCCTTAACATGTGAATAAAAATTAGTTCATCACTATCAACTTTCAAGTATCATGAATCTTTTTCCAATGCTAGTGAGAAAATAATCTTCGATCAGTGGTGACTTAACGGGTAGAACAAATGGTAACGAAATGAAGATTTTTATTGACGCCCGTTCATTCAAAAAAAAAATTGATGAATAAAACTGGCTCCAGGTGGGGCCCCTAAAAAGCTCGAGAGATCTGTGGTGGGGGTGCCCAAACTCGCAGTCATTGGCTTTTCTTAATGCACTCAACACGCGATGGATTAATCAACTCTCGAGAATTAAGAACTTTTAAATATAATCGAGGATTAACCATTCAAATTTTCAATTAATTATTTCATAGTAAGAAATTATATAATTATTAATACATACCTTTCCTTTTCGTTTCCCCATGCTTCAGCACACCATGTGCATTTGTGTACAACAAGCAAGGATTTTATAAATTAATGATGATATTATCCCACTAGAAACTAAAAAAAAAATTGTTACTGGGAAAAAAAGAACATTAAAGAACATGATTATTATTAAATGCATGAAAAATTTCATTTTCTCACATTAATCTGAGTTTTTTGAGCGGAACTACTATTTACGGACATTTAAATAAAAGTATTTTTATTTACGTCTCATTGGAGATGTCAAAGCCGTTCAAATCTCGTGTTTACATCTCTAGAATTTTCTTCAATCTTTTAACGATTTCAATGATTTAATTGCCTATTTGTGTTGTGATTGCGATTTTTTGTGATGTGACTAACCACGTGTTAGGTGAAGACTTACGTAGAAAATTATATGAAGTTGTCCTCAGTGGTTTTTCCGATACGTATTTATTAATATTTTATAACAGCTGTTAATATATTTGGTGATGGATATAACGACGCTGTTTAAAGCTTGTATTAAAACTGTGAGAACTAGAAACAAAGCGAATCATGGGCCCGCCGACAAAGACAAATTGCTCCCCATTCCTTCTTCGAGACAAACAACGGAATTCACAACAAAAGCCAAAGATATTGTAAGTTGTTATGGTTTGTATAATAGCCACGTGAAGGACCCAATTTTGATTTGAAGTGGCAGATCCCTGTGACCCACTACAGCCGAATCCTGTTTTAACTAACTCACAGGAGAAATCACCTCGTTATAATGAAATTTCGTTTTAAAAGAATTCCACGTTTTAGCATTGCTCCTATGTAAGCTTATCTGGGGGATTAGAAAGGTTTACGTTATAAAATGAGATTTTCGCTATAACGATACTCTTTAAAACGGGATTCGATTGTAGTTCCCAGTTCTAAGATGCAAATTCGAGAGCCGATCTTGCCGTTAAAAAGTATCGCTACAGAGAGCAATCCGGTCAACAACATTCATGCTAGGCACGAAAAGCAAATATAAATCAGCCAAAGTTGTCTGCTTCTGACTTTGGAAGAGAGATGGCGCCAATATTTGAACACACAATAAGCATTCCTAAGAAATAAAGTTTTTTGCTTTAAACAACTGGTGTTTTTTTTTGTTTTGTTTTTAGAGGTTGTTGCTTATTATAATTGTAAATATATTGATTCTAAAGTATGATTTCTCAATATTAAAAGCATTAAAAAAAATCTTAGTTAATGAGTCCTTTTTGAGTTATGCACAGCTTTGCATGGAAACAGGTTGGCTTGGTGTTTTGGCGGCATACTAGAGGGGTGCAAATTTCACCTTTTAACCTGTTCTTCAACATTGTAGGAGGGGCAGTCAAAATCCATACTTGCCCCCGGCTGACTAGGCATCTAGTTGCAGCGGCCCAGGTTATGCATCATTAGGAGGCACTCATGGCTGCAACAAGATACTTTATCAGTTGGGGCAAGCTATAATTTTGGAGTATCCCCCTCTACTCCAGCATCCAGGGCACTAGACTCACCTGCTCCCCCCTCCCCAGCTACAGCCTTGAGCTGCAATTATCTATTGAAAAAAATCATGATTATTACATTATCATGCTGTCTCTTCGCTTTATGCTATTTAACTTTAAATTTCTACTTTGATTATTATTATCCCAAAACAAACGGGACAATAGCTAGGACATTGTCAAATCACAGCTATTGGCATGAAGCAGAGCTTGACCAATCTAGAAAAAATCTAGATGCCAGCAAAATATTTTAAGAGCCAAATGTATTTCTTTTGCCAGAGCTAGTGATCACACATAGAAAATTTTAGGTATCAATGCCAATTTTTCAGTTGTAATGGTGACCGGGTGCCTGGAATTCGTCGTACCCTGGCATGAGATAATTTGATTCTTTTATTATATTAATAAACATATCGTAACATACATGTACACATATAAACAGCAGTATATTGAAATCATTAAATCATGCATTGAATTATTGATATCATAAAAAATCAAGTTATTAAAATATTTTTGCTATTTGCCCAATTGAAAAAAAAAAGATTGAAATACTGTGTATTAGAAAAATGTTTTTTTTCTTCAAATTGTTTCATGGTTATTAACTCACGTTCTTGATCTTGTTATAGATTGCAACAATTAGCAAGATGAAAGACTTTTTGCTGGAACATAGAAAGGACTATATTAACATTGAGTAAGTATTTAGACATATTCATATTCTTATTTTTGATCAACTTTTCTAAGTGTAGCCTCTTTCTAAATCAGATTTACTCAAAAGATATAAAGATATATAGTTTTGTCATTTTTGAAGTATATTTATTATTTTTAATAAATAAATTTATAATTCAAGTACACAATCACGTTCACAGAATTTTCTCAAAGGAGAGTGAGGTTATATATTTTTTCTTCTTATGGGTGGGAGGCAGTCGCATAGAGAGCCAGGGGAGCAGTGGGTACTCGAGCACCCACAGTATTTTGTAGCACTGGCTTGAACACCCCCTGGAATTGATTCAGAAATAAAAATCTCCTATGTAATGATCAAGTTGAGCATCCACAGGTTTGAAACATCTCTCACCCTCTCTGAAAGGGGAAGGTGCTATTTTGTAATCCCCACGATTAAACCCCCCCCCCCCCCCCATAATCACACCCTTTGCATACACCAAAGAAGAATGAAGTCAATTTCTGATTTTTTCCCCCACTCAGAACAATCAAACAGCTTATTTGATTGTTTATGTCTAGATTTACACATTTTTTTTTTTTAAATAAATGTTTTAAGCACAATAGAATCAGTCAAAGTGGAACACTTACATTTCTATAAATATATATATTCAAGTTAGAGAGGTGTCTGAGATATAAAGGTACAGTATCATAGACATTCTGTGTTGTAGAATTATGGTTGGTTCCTTTATTTTCAAACTTTCCATGCAAGGACGTATCCAGGATACAGAGGTGTCCAAATAAATTGACAGTTTTTAATTTTTCCTGAAACAATTTAACCATACTTATTTGCATTATAAGGCAGATTCTATAAATAAATATTTGACTGAATCTTTGTTTAATTTAATGTTATTTTGAATTTTTTTACAGTCATCTCTTGTATAATTCATCAGGCATGACCGATTCTGAAAGAGATAAAATTGACAGTGATGTTCAAGTCTTTATGCAGATGTGCATTGATGTTATTAAGAGCCTCAATAAAGAAGGTAAGACCATAATCAAAACCAAATACGTGGGGAAAAGAATATTTTTTTCTGAGGAAGTATGTATAAAAATATAGTCAAACCTCTTTAATCAAAGTGTGCAACAATTCATTCACTCATCCATTAATCCATGTGAAATTGCTTCTTTTACACAAAATTCTATTTTAGCATTTTGCAAATATATTTTTTCACACGTGGATTATTTTTACAAACATGAATGTACTACTATTTCACCACACACCAACTGTGCTGCAGTTTACTAATGTTAAAGAGTTGGTTTGGAAATAAAGGTGCCATCTATCGATGGTTTCTCTCAAGTTCATTGGAGAAAATATCTTGTTATCTGTATTCTTCCCCTGGTTCGAACCTGGGACATGATGGCAACCTTCATGGTGGTAGACAAGCATCTTACCACCACACCACTCAGGCTATATGAATGTACTACTACTACTTGACCAAACATCAACTCTGACCATATTGCTATACTGCAATTTACTGACATTAATGAGTTGGGTTGGAAATGAAGGCATTATCTATCAGTGGTCGTCTCAAGCTTGTTAGGAAAATGCCTTATCTATATTCTGCCTGGGTTAACCTGAGACTGTGTTAGCAACATTCACGGTGGTAGAAAAGCATCTTACCACCATGCCACTCTTGGGCACTTACACATAAATGTACTGGGACATTAATTTTTAAATGGAATTGGCTGGATTATGTAATAGTATTTTCAGTGTGTGTGTGTGTGGGCCAGATTTGTGAGATGGCTACAGCGCACGAGCCCAAACTGATATACTCATCCCATTGTATGCAGTGATACTTATTTTTTACAAAACTCTCTTTTGAATGCTAGGGGTTGTGGATCACTGGGATAAACTGTCATTTTATTTTCTAATGGGACAAAAATATATGTATATTTATACAATTTAGATTTGTTGACACTGGAAATCTAATTTGGTGCAGCAAAAGTTTTTGGGAAAAAAGTTTGAGATATGGATGTGAAAACTACATTGATTTCAAGCCTAAACTGAAGGAATTTTTTTTTCTCTTCAGATATCAAGGCTTTGACTGTACATATGTGAAGAATTTGGATGAACAATGATCTATGTCATTTTTTTAAACTTGAGAGAAGGCAGTGTTATCAGTTATCACTGAATTATGGGATATTTTTTTGCCTGGAAGTGACATAGACCACTATTCCATCAGGGAAGGTAATTGAAGAAAACAATGAACACAATGACAACATAGACATTGCTCCAATTGATAGAACTCAGGATTGCAGCTGTGTACAGTGGCATAGCAATGACATACATTGGTTTCTGCAGTAATTGACTTGAGGAATGTGTAATGGAACCAATATGAGTTATTTAGTGTAAATACTGATTTCATAAAAATTTAAGACCATTATTCAGTAAACCTCCCTCCCCCACTTAATATATTAATTTTACTTTAAATTTATTGTTATAAAATTTTTCTCATGAGTTTTTAAAATTTCATTGGTAAGTTATTGGAATATGCTTGCATCCTAATAATAATTTTTTTATTTAGTAAAAAAAAACCCAGAAAGTCAAGCTAAAGAACATCAAGAAGCTGTTGTCTCATTGATTGATAGCTATTTGAAAGGTAACTTTGGGTTTTGATTATACATATTGAATTTCTAGAGAAATTTTCCAAACATATTATTTTGCTGAAATTCAATAGGGCTTTTTTTCCCTCATCCAAATAATTAAAGATGTTCAATTCCAAACTCATTTTTTACTTTACAAAAAAGAATAAATATTTCAATTCACAATTCAGTGCTTATCTTATCAGTATACTTATCTTATATAATACCCCCTTATACAACCGCAAAATTTTAAAAGAAGAATTTTCTCCATAAATTTACTTTGTTATTATTTTCTTACTTGCTACATTAATACTATATTTCTGTTAAGCTTCAAGCACGTGCGTATGTAGGTAATGCATGCTCTCTTTTAATCCTTGTATCTCTTACATAAGCATGCTTGCTTGAAAGTTAAGATGAATTTCGTGTTTGTGTTATCAAAGGCATAGGTTTTTTTTTGAAAATGGGGGGGGGGGCGGAATTCAACATATAAAGCTTTTGTAGTAGCAAAGTAATTATATTTTTCTGTTTGTGTGATCATCATAATTAAGAATTTATACTTTTTTTTTTTTAAATGCCAGAGATGGCAAAAAATTGGGTTTTTGTGTTATTGAAGTTTTTCGAGCTTCTGATGTTGGCAAATGTCTTTCTCGTAAGGGCAACTAATAACACATATGAAGCCTTTTTTTTCTATGTTAATAGAATAAAAAACAATAATTTTGGTATTTTTTTTCCTTTCATGATTGAAAATTTTGATTCCATTGGTATTTTTTGTAGCTGTGTGCAAAATTTACAGTGGTCAGAAAGCTATTCGTGTGAAAAGAGCTATTGACAAACAGAAGATGTGAGTTGTGTTGCTTCAGTCAATTTTTTTAATTTCAGTATGTTTTATCTTATCTTACTGAGGCTGGTAAATTTCTAACAATTTGAGTGGTCTAAAGAAGCAAAAAAGAGTTATCTATCATTATGAGTTATAGTACTTCCTTTAACACAGCTTCACACTTTTGAAGCCATTCTATTCATTCCCTCATGTTGGATTCTCATGCACATGTTGCAGGTTGAGGTTAGAAAACGATGTCAGGCAAAGAAAACATACATCTGAAACCGATTCTTATAATCAAATGGAAATACATAAGAATGTAAAGAAAAGCTCTTCTAATGCTGATGAAATGATGGAATCATCTGAACCTGTAGATGTAAATTTATCTCCAGAAGAATTACAAATGGTAAAATATATTCCACATTGAAAATTTTTTTGTTGTCTGACTGCCTCTTTTATCTAAATCTGTAGATTAATAGTCAATTGATACAAATTCATATCCAGAATTGTAATAAAATATTTCGCAAAGTAACAGATATTTCTACTATTAAAACATCTTGGTATATTTTTAACATTCAATATCTATTTTCTTGAGAACATGATTTTTCAAACTTTGTGTTATTGTTATTACTACACTTCCTACTTCATTAATATACTTTTTACCCTAGCATAGGGTTTCAAGCATGACCATACTGTTTTGCAGCATTATGTACTGTAATAATCTAATGAATTTATAGTGTGGTACAAATTCAAAGTCACTTACTCATAAATTTTGCACATTCTTATTTTCAAAACACTTAATTTCAGTTTTTTATGAATGTGAAATTTTATTGAAATGTATTCGGATTAGTTGTTTGAATATGTATGAATTTATATTTCAGTAGGTTAATAATTAGTTTGTTTATTATTTATTTATTTAGTATTAATGGTATAATCTTATATTTTAACAGGATATGACTATTAATAAACACTATTATACTGATTTACATTTTTTATGCATATGCAGAGAGGATTAAATAACTAATGAGTTCTTTTATTATTCAATTAGTGCCAAGTTTTCTGAATGTAACAAATCATTGAGTAGATGTAAAAAATATCCATAGTGTGATGAGGGGACAAATAAAAATTTATAACACACAGACATTTTTGTATTTGTATTTGTACATGTTTTGGCTTGTGGTCAGAATGAAAGAGTGTCTGTGGTGGTCAGAGTTGTTTCCTTCACTTCAGTATTTTTATTATAGTTTCGAGAAAAGTGATTCTTTTGATTAATCATTGAGTAGATTTATGCTTTTTGAAAAATTTAAATAGAAAAAACTGATGTTTATATGTCAACAATATGTCTGTAATGTATTCATTGTATTAATTTTTTTAGTTTGAAGAAGAAAATCGACGCTTGTATGATGAAATGAATACTTTGGTAGATGAAGTTAGGTAGGCTGATTTTTAATCTCTCATCATATACCTGGTTATAAGTATTAAAGATTATTCATCTCAGGATTTCTTTTATTTTATAATTGATTAAATTATCTATACTGAATTGCTACTGAGAAAATTATAGATGCATGTGATATATATATGAAATGAAATCTCTGTAGAAAAACTTCCACTTGACCAGACAAAAACATACATATTCCCCCCGCCTTAGCTGGCATGCAGGACACGAGGGAGACCACTATGCCAAGAATACCCATATTTTCCAGTATACCAGTAAATCAAGTTACATATTCTAGAATATACTTAAATATCTGAGTACAAAGAATCAATTTAATTGCCTGATTTGACTCTTCCCTGTTCTCTACATTTTAGGATCCTCTACTGTGTTTTCGAACTATGTTGCAGAATTTCACTAATAATGCTTTTGCTACCATGAATCTTGATTTATTGAAAATGCCAGATGTTAAGCATATTCATTCTCAAAGATTTGAAGAGCAAAATAGAAAAACCAGTAGACTGCAAAGTATTTTTATATTCTTTGATCATGTGTTTAACATTCGAATAAGCTGGGCAAAAATGAAAGAATTGCACTGGAAAACACAAGGCTGTTGAAAAGGGGGTTTGGTCCTCCCAAAATGTTGGAAAATGACTGATATATATATAGGGAATAACATGCTTAAGTGCATGCTCTCTTTTTACTTTTGTCCCCCCCGCCCTAAAATGACAGCTGTCCCCTCAAAAATAAATTTCTAGCTATAGCCCTGAAAACATATTATATTACAAAATGCTATGTTTCAAATTCTTGGGGTTGAAAAAATTCCATGTCAATTCTTTTTTTGTACATAGCCCCTCCAGCTACTCTGTAATCTTTTTTGCTGAATTTTTGAGGGTATTCAAGATGCTATGTCATAACTTATCTACTTAAATTTCAAGAGAGGTATTCCTGCCACTATCGGACCACTTTTGATGTCATAACTGGCAACATGATATTGTAATCCATGTGATGAAAATGATGCTCAGAAAAATATAAAATAACACCTCTTTTTTTCCCTCTCATGTCTTTATGTTTTTGATTGAATTTCTCTTGATAGGCAAATCGAAGGCAAAGTTGTTGAGATCAGTAAGCTCCAGGAAATATTATCAGAGAAAGTTCTGCAGCAGGTTTGTTTTCATTGTTGATGATGTAGTTTATTTAGTATTTATAATTTCGTCCATCACATCAAAAAAAAAAAAAAAAAAATTAAAGAAAATACTGACACATGTACTATAACTACTCATACCTACACGAACATTCTATGACAGTAGAATTTTATTTTTTAAGTTTTGAATTTGATACTGAACATGAATAGTTTTGTAAAATACATTTGCATTTAATAGACACATTTATATATTCATTTTCTTCCATGTTCTCACAGGAAGATTATTGTTTTATATCTGCTTATAGTAACTAAAATCTCTAGATCTCACACACAATAAATTAAAATGACTTGATATGATTTGCTGCAATAGATTTGTAGATTTTGTTCTTTGTTCTCACAGAAATGCTTTTCGTTTTTAAAAATTTTGGATCAAATTTTTATGACATAATGAAACAACTATAATCATGAGCAGTTTTATTGGCCTTGCTATAGACTAGTGACTCACAATATAATGGACAGTTAATAGCAAAATGCCCCATTAAAAAGAAACAAAAAACATGCGGTATTATCGATCTTGTACAAACTGATATCATGCTGTGAATTTTCTTTTATCAATCTATCCAAATCTTCAAATAGCATGACAAGATTATATTGAGGTTTTGAAGATTTGTTGACTTTTAGAAAAACTTTATCATACTACTCTTTATTTTAGAGGGCCACTTGCTTAAAATTTTTTTCATTTAGACTAATTAAAATGAAGAATCAAAGAGAATAATACTTATCTCTTTCCTAAGCAAAGCCAAATATTGTGAAAGAACAAAATCTTTACAGGATTCTCAAAAAATAGTATGCAAACTTGGAAAAGAACGTAACATCAGTAGATATTATAACCTGGCTTTATAAAACAAATGTTTCACATTGTAGTTTTTATACCAGTGGTTCTTAAACCGGATTCCACAGACATTTTGGGGAAGGTTCTTGTGGTTTCAGGGGTCTGTGAGCTTGGATGATAAAGTAATTAACTTATTGTTTTTATAGTACTATGTGATGAATATTTATTATTCTGTAGAGGAGTATGTAGCGTTCATCTTACTGACAAAAGTGGTTCCTGGTCTTCATTTTATTGACATAGAGTCTGTGGAACACAAAAAATTATGCTTAAACTCCTGCTTTATATGGAACATTTGTTCATTGAAAATCTCTGGTGCTAAGGGGGGTTGGGACTGAATCAGGGTTTTTGTCAGTATATGAATGAGAGCAAAGAGTGTTGAAGATAAAAATAAGTGTGTCGTATATTTCTTATTGACATTTTGTTAATTTTGTACTATTTACATTTTTTTGAAATAATTTCCTTTTTTAAGGATCAAGATATTAGCAAGATATCTGAAATGGTGATTGGGACAACTGAAAATATCAAAGAAGGAAATGAGGATGTTCTACAGGTAAAATTCTGTTGCCTTCACTGATTTGACTACTTTCCTATATATCTACAATTTGTTTAGCTGCTTGCAACACTAATTATGAAATATCACTGATAAGTAGTTTAAGGCTGTTCTTCATGTGATTTTCATACTTTGTTTTGAATGTATTTTTATTGACTGACAATCAGTTATCTCAGATAAAAACTGATTCCTAACGCTGATCCCCCTGTTTGAGGGAAAATTCTACTGTACCAAAATCTAGCTCCATCGATAACAGATATCCCCTTGTTTTTTTAATAACTTATTGGTTTATACAAAAAGATCTTATGGTCAATCCTATCTATATCCTTCAAAACTGTGAATGCTTTTATTATGCCCTAGTGATTTTGCCTTCTAATTAAAACATGTTGAGTTTCTCCGATGTATCTCTGCATGGCCATCAGCGATAATTCATATTTTCTCTCCAAGCCCATACTTTTAATCAATACCAGCTTTGTTGGCAATTGAGAGTGAACACAGCATGGACTGTATTACTGATTGGCTGTTTCGGCTATTGTAGCCCCCCCCCCCCTCCAAGGGTGGGCATTGGTACTGGATGGAAGTAATCTGAAAGATGTTATATACAGTTGAACCAGGCTTATAACAAATCTATTGACGTAGCAAATAAATAAAATTTTTGGTCCCATGTCATGGGATGTTCCCTTATTATATTAGCTACAGGCAATCAAATTTTTAGACCCTTAAAGTTTTGTCATAATTGGTTTTTTACTGTATCTGGCGGTAATGTTATGGCATGGCAGTAGTAGATTCTTACAAATAATAATAATATTGATCTGTTTTTGTCCATTAATTTTATGAAATTTCATAATCTTAATTTTATTTATAAGTTTAAAAGTCTAAGTTTTTAAGTCTAAGTTTAAAAAAATGTACACCCAAACCCTGCTGTACTAGTTTTGATATTTTATATACTTTAGACTCAAAAAACATAGGCACCATCTAATCTCTCTATTATTTCATAAAATCCATTATTATATACTCAAATAGTACCACAGTTAAGTTATTTTGATTTGAACCCATGCCTTACCACATTTACAGTATAACAGGATTCCACTGTACTTCTAATAATTATTTCCTACTTAATTCCAACAACATAGAAATCATCAATATGATCAAAAACCTTTGAGGTAAGCTTCAAATTAAAATTTCATAAAAATATTATGAACTCATGAAACATTCTAATGTATGAATTTCTGAGATACTATTCAATGCATATCAATGTACTTATTAAGATTCTATAATCTTATCGATAACTATCCTATCATCATAAAAAGCAAACATTGTTGCTTTGTTGGAAACTTTTACAAACAACTTGCACAATATGTTGTATTATATTAACACACATGCAGAAATTTCTCATTCATTACATTTTTGTTTTTTAGGCAATAAAGAATAAAGCTGGATTCAGAGTTTGGATTTTATTTGTTATCATCGTTCTTTCAATGTCTATACTTTTCCTTGATTGGTATAGTCCATAGTTTTCTCCTGTGTGCGAGTAATGAATAGACAGACTTGCTATATTTCTTTGTGAATAAAATTATTTATATTTTCCTATTAATGAATGAATTTTATGAGTTCTGAACAAGTCTAGGCGGTTTTTGTATCACGAAGATGTATAAGAATATACTGGTGATTGCTTCGGTAAGAATACACCAAGTTTCCTTCAAAGCAGCTACCCTGTGCTATGTATTGTTGCCATCATTCATGCATAATTATCAATGCAGATTTTTTGCAAGGTTTCTTATGTCATATCCTCTACTGTATCATTACTTTTCATTGAAACTTGAGAACTGTTGTGTTTAAACATAATATTTTCGTGTATATTTCCACAATCATTAAATATACCCAGATCTCGCCCAACGAGTCCCTTTTCTTTTTCCATGGATGAGTAACTTAAGGGTGATGACGCTTCTCAAGTTCAAGTAGAGTAGGATGAGGCATAAAAAAATCGTGCAATCTGAAATTTATATATTTTCGTAAATGATAACAAAAATGTTAACTGTACAGAATTTGAAGGAAACATTTCATAAAAACAGGGTAGCAACTAGATACTTCATTGACAAGGAAGGCAATTCAGTGACCCCCACTGGTCTGGCATCCGGTGCAGGAGGCCCTCTTGCCCTCCCCCTAGTTGCAGCCCTGCTTTAAAAAAAACCATCAAGACTCCACCTGCTTCAATTAAAAAAGTTCCGGAATTTTCGGAATGTACTAGTACTGTTTATCTTGAGTTGATTTCAAATGTTATCTGCTTATAATCATGAAAACAATAATGATGCATAATATGACTGCCTTCAAAATACAATGTTGCACACTACTTTACCGCACGCCGGCCCATACCGAACTCCGGTCATATCGCCATAGAGCAATTCACTACCGATCGAGTCGGGTCGGAAATGAAGGTGCCATCTATCGGTATGGCCGATAGATGGTTTGTCTAAGGTGCAGTAGTGAAAGAACTTGTTTTCTATGTTCTTCCCGCGGACCTGACGGCTGCCTACATCGTAGTAGACGAACATCTTACCACTGCGCCCCTCGGGCAATGTCGCAGACAAAAATATGCTTTCACTGTAATATATGTCAATACGTAGTTCATTTTTCCACTTTCAAACAGTCCCCCCACCAAAAAAAAAAACCACACTCATGCACGCGAGAGATTTCAAAAGCACGTTGCAAGCAAAAACATGCTTTTGAAATAGTTACTTTTGGGAATCAGGGTGAAAAAAAAATTGAAATATGTATTGGCATATATTACAGTAAATGTCAGAAGACCAGTAAATCCTAGATTTTATAGAAGCGAACTGGTAAAAGTTCGAAAAATGTTCGCGAACGTTTCTGTTTCAGGCTTTCACTGAAGCAATTAGCAAAACCCAATCATCTAAGTCCCAATTTCTCAATAATGTCATAAATTAGTCATCACTACTTACTACATTAAATTACTACTTGATAATGAATATTTGTTTATTAATTAAAATATTATTAGTTAATCATATATTAGTTGAAATTACTGACCTATTATAAATTTTCAGAACGTTAGCAATAATTATTTATCATAAATATATAACGATGCTTACAAACGTTTTTATTTCGGACTGTTACTAGTTCACTTCGGTAAATCCTAGGCCACACATGCTCAACCTATTGCCCCGCGCAGGGCCGTCTTAAGAGCATCATGGGCCCCCGGGCCAAATGATTTTTCTGAGACCCTACTAGGCAAATTCTCAAAAATCTCAACCAGATCACATTTTTGTGAGGACCCTTTTCTCTTGAGGCCCCCGGGCCGTGCCCGTGTGGGCCAACCACCTTAAGACGTCACTGGCCCAAATATGGCCTTCGAACTCATCTGATGCAACTCATCCGTTACCTTAAACACGATTTTGTAAAACTGAACTAAGCGGCACATTTACAGATCACTTGAGTGACCTGCGGCGCTGTTCCAGAGTACTTAATGACCCGCGACATTCATATTGATCACTTGAATGAACCTCGACACATATACAGATCAATTGAGTCAACCGCGGCGCAGTTCCAGACCACTCAGGTAGCCTGCAACACATTCCCGGGGCACTTAAGTGACCTACGGTGCATTTGCACATATTTCAAGTGACCCGTGGCACATTTACAGATAACTTTGAATGACCTGTGGTTTATTTCACACGTAAGTGTACCTCGACACATTTACAAATCACTTAAATGGCCAACGGCATATTCTCAGATCATTTAAGCGACCACGGCATATTTATAGATCACTGGACTGAACCACGCCACAGTTCCTGATCACTTGATTAAGTGGCCCGCAACACGTTTTCACATCAGTGAAGTGACCCGTGCTGTCCTAAAGATTGGACACCCCTTCCCTTGGTTTTACTGTGACCGATGTATATCAAGACCTCATGAAATTCATTAGTTTAATAGCAATATGGAATCAGCTTTACTTGAATAAATACAGTGTTTTCGGACAGATATAGGAGTTCGATGGAGAAATGTTTCTCTCTTAATGTTTGGTAGGATTATTTTTAAAGCAAATACCATTTTCCGTGTTTTTCTTTTGCTTTTTTTTTCAAGCAGCATATTGATCGAGAATGATAGGGTCTTTGATAGCTGTTCAACCAGAACATCTGTAGTATATACAGTACATTGGGAAAATAATAATAGAAAAAAAAAAAAAAATCTCACGCAATGCAGTACTCTAGTAAAAGTGCATTAGCGTAATCCTGAGGGATATTTTCGTTCTACTTAAGAAGCTTTTACGGGGTCTCCTATTTCCGTCTCTACCTCTGTCAGCCTTTAGGCCAAAATAAAAAATGAGATAAAAGAAGAGGGAGATTCTCGAATCACTTTCCGATATCGCAAAATCAATTGCGAGAATGTCTACCTTTAGCAGAAAATCGCTGGAAGCAAACGCTCATCAGAAAAAGTTACTTTTTAGCTGCGAGCTCCAGAAGAGAAGAGAGAAATCTTTCTGAAAATTGTTAAATTTCTTCAGATCGAAAAGATGAAGTTTCTGATTTTTTTTTTAAAGGAAATCCTCGATTTTGATTCGTTTCTTTCGGTCGAACCTGATAATATTTTTAGAATTTTTTTTCTTGTCAAATTGAAATGCATTACCTTACATAACATTTATAACCTATCGGTTTGATTTTGCGAGAGAATAAATAGTTCGACGACTGATTGTTTTACGTACAATGAACTGTATAGAATGTGAAGATTCACGAGCCATTTACCTACATTTAGAATGCTAAAATTTGTCTCTCCCAACCAGGGAAACGTAAATCCAATTTTTGGGTTTTTGGGTTCATCATACAATTGCTTAGTTATATACGTTTTATGAATGCGATGAGGACCTTTTTCTCGCATGGGAAAATGGGGCATGCGATCAGGGGCCCCCCAAATTTTAAGGGTCCTTAAAAATTAAAAAAATTTGAGAGTTTGTTCTGAATATTTACTTTCACATCTTGTTGAATTTTGAATTATAACTGAATACCCCGATGAAGAAAAGCAAAAAAATGCTACAGCATACTCGGGAATTTATTTTAATGCTAATTACATATATGTTATATTTGCTTTATATAAATAAATACCCTGTAACTATGTGATTCATAGAACACTATACATAAAAAGGACCCTAAAAATTCATGTTTGCCCAAGGTCTGAACTTATGAAAAATGAAATCCTGGATGCGAATGAAACAAGCCAAATATCAGTATTCCTACAGCGAGGATTAAACTAGGGCTTCTTGAAACAGCAGACTGACTCACCCCCCATCTTAGAGAGCAACTATGACGTCAGTATTACCTCTATAGACAGTCGTTGTTTCTCCTTTCTAGGCGCTTAGATTGTCAATTAGCTAATGTTAGAGGTACAAAAGCATTCGGTTCCAGGGTCTTTCAAACTTTTTCCATCCGCGCCACCCTTTACTCAAATGAGCGCTTAACCGCGGCTCCTCAGAGCAGTTTAACAAAGAATCTCTTCGAAACACTTTTGTTGGGCTGCCTCTCCACGACGCCAGTGACAAAGGTTGGCGGCGCACAGTTTGAGAACCCCTGGGTTAACCCGTTGCTACAACCTCAGGGTTATAGGGGTTATAGCAAGTTAAAAATTATTTAACAATCACTATAACGTCAAAAAAATTCCCCAAAACGATATTTTTTCCTTCTTTCCCTTCAAGAATTGAATATGATGAGTCATTATCGATGACCTTTTTCAACTTCCCCACACGGTATATGTGATCACTTTATTCGATTTTGTCTCTTCCAGTCACTAAGAGAAAGCAGAACTTGCAGTTTATATTCGTTTCCGGATCGAGCTAAAAAAAAATTCAGATTTGGGGGAAAATGTTCACGAGCATATTCAAATACAACGGCAAAATGCCACAACAGGCAAAATGCCCAACGAGGTGGCTAGAAAAAGTTGCCCATAACATATATGGGTGTCATATATTTCAAAAATACAGCAATCCAATTAAAAACAAACAATCACAAAAATTATAAACAATATATACACATGATACAATGCCCATAAAGAATATTATGGTTGTCTTATTCTAAAAGAACCGTGGGTTGTTTCACCCACGGTTCTCTTACACGTCATATGCAGCCATGAAAGTGAGCAGTGATATCATGATTGAGATTTTTAATTGTGCAGTTGGTCGACTAAATCACTTTGATATTACGAAATTCTATGCAAAAATATCTTAGAGAATTAACTGCTGTAGGACCAAAATTCAATTTCACGACACTATTCATTCGTTAATATTAAAATGAAACGATCTAAAAAAAAACATTTTTTATATAACGTCCGTTATAACAATTATCCTTGTGATTGTGAACTGTCGTTACAATGAACTTTCACTGCGTATTCGAATAATAAAAAATTAAAATGCAGGGTTTTCTTTGGAAATATGTGTAAACACAGAGCTGTCTTATAACGCGTGGGGCCTGACCCGTTGCGTGGTGGGGGAATCGTAATAATGAGCTTTGGTACCATTATTTTCGAGAGTAAATGTGTAAATAGGTAGACAGGTACTTCCAGATAGGTAAGGGTCACAAAACATCATTCTGCTAGGGGTCCCATGATGCTCTTTAGACGTCCCTGTGTGTGTGTTAAATCATCTAGATTTTCTAGAAAGATATAATTTCTTTTTAGGATCAAAAACCCAATGAAATTCCTCAACTACACATTACGTCACACCTGGTTCCTTCAATGGGGCAGGAATGGAAGGGGAGGGGGGGGGTGAATCAGTAGTGACTCGCCTGAATGGCGTTACCGGAGTTGTGGGTATCCACGGAAAGAAAAGTTTATTCCAGTCGTAAATTCTCACATGCGAAAAAGAAAATAAGTCTGTTTTGTAACGAATTTCAGGAAGAAATCAATTACTGTACACTGAAGTTTTCTTCCTCCCCATAGTATATCCAAGCGAATAAGTTGAGAAACACACATCAGTTTTAACTACAACAGACAAATTGATTCCGGAGGAACAACTTCTTTGTAGCTCCCTTGAGAAATGAGGATAGCGGAAAAAAAAAGTTGCTGAAACAAACGTCGACGCCAATTGAATCTGACCATCTGACCACACACACACACAAACGCATTTGGAACTCCACATAATTCAAGATCTCACAGGTCTCGTTTATGGCGGCGGTCATTGAATTTAAGAGTGGTTCAGTAATCCTAGGACTTTTTGCGTCGAATGAATCTTTCAGTTGGCTAAAACTGGCAATAGTCGATAGAGCCTGGGCCAGGCGCGGATCTAGGGTAATCAGGTGTCGGGAGGGGCGATTTATTGTTCAAGTCCGTTGAATCGTCCCGTATTTTACGGGAACGATGAATTTTTCCCTCATGTTTTGGTTCTCGGTAGGAGGTGATTGCCCCATCGTTCCCTCTGAATTTACACGTGAGCTTAGACAGAAATCTTTAGCTGCGAATAAAGTTAGGTGGATATTTTCAGCTATGAGTCGAGCTGAGGCAGACACCATCAGCGGCAAATAAAGCCGAGGCGATATCACCAGCTACAAATGAAGCGGAGGCGAACATCTTCAGCAGTGAATAAAGCAGAGGCAGATAATAAAATGCATATCTTCAGCTGGGAATGAGATGGAGGCGGATCACCATCAGCGGCGAATGAATCTGAGGCAGATATCCCCAGCTTCGAATGGAGCTGAGGCTAACGTCATCAGCTCTGAATGAAGCCGAGGCAGACACCGTAAGCTGCGAATATAGAGAAGGCAGATGCAATTAGGTTCGTCGAATCGCCCCGTATTCCACGGGGCAGTTGAAGTTTCCCCTTAATTTTTCGGCTCTTGGGAGAGGCAATCGTCTCTACCGCCCCCTCTGAATCCGCGTATGGCCTGACGTTAAAAACATTACATTGGCAATTGTATTTGCAAGTCCATAGTTGCTAAGTGAAATTTAATCATCAATCCTTCAGAAAACTGACTTGTCTTGAAAAAAGTGTTATTTAGCTACTCGTCAAAAAAAACATGTAGGTTCTCTATCTCATTAGGAAAAAATGCCTCAAGTGATCAAGATTCCACACACTATGTTATGTATACAATACACCGATGTCTTTTATCGAGTTTTTATCATTTTTGCCCGCACCGAAAAATTGACATCTCTGTCCCGTCTCATGAAAATTTCCAGACTAATACGGCTCGGAAGTCATCGAAATACATGTGGAATTTGTTGCCGGTCAGGTACGAAACTTTGAATCCGAACGATGATCCAAAGACGACGTGCCACCGCGGGCCATATCTCTGATCCATGGCGTCCTTCACCATTTTGGCAGCTTTCATCTGGTTGTCCTTGAACTTCTCGTGCGCCATGAGACAAATGTCCTGGACGAAGGCCTTCATCTGCTCGGACATGTCACAATCCTTCACGATAGGATGGTCGTAGTACTTCGTCTCATCGTTCTCCGTCGACACCTCCTTTGAGGCCATTTCTTTTTTTCCTTCGAAAATTAAGACGATCTTATTAGGACTAGATACTTGAGCTTTTATTCTTCGCAGGATTAATCATTTACACGGAGAATACCGAGTCTAAAATGGGAAATTTTTCTGGTACTGATACACTAACTTTCAATAACAGCACTGAGAGCATAGAGAATGCAAGATTCAAGTTGAATGTATTAATGGCAAGGTATTTAGTTCAGAAAACTTGGTCGTGTTTTTTTTCCCAATTACAACCGAGTACGGAGTTTTCCAGGATCAGATTAAATGAACAATAACAAACTCTGAGTCCGAGCCGTTTGAAAGACTTTTGAGATCAAAACGGAAAAAACAGAGATATACGTGATCTCATTTTGTTACGTCACAATTCTTACAGATGTTTTCTTTTGAGCAGTTGCTACGGAAATGAAAAAAAACATTTTTTTTTTCCTGGCAACAGTGTCCATCAAATGAGGGACTTATTTTGAAAAAAGGAACATTTTTTTTTTCGAAAGGAACTTTTTAACGGTTTCTGAATCTTTTGGATGAGCTCTGTTGGCTTATGCAACCGGATTCATTCACATACAGTAGAACCTCTTGATAACGGACACCATGGGAACAAAACTTTTATTCACTAACGGGGAGTGTCCGCTATTGGGAGGTGCGATGTACAGTGTATAACCGTTTATACGTCTTTTACATTTATACGACATTTGGCCTCGATCGCAATTGGTTCCTACGTGTTACTGTGTGTAAAAATGATGCACCGGTGGTTATGCATAATCATCAACCGTCTCGATAAAGAAAGTTCGCATTTATCACTTTTACCGGTGATTATGCATAATTACTAAATAAATTTGGAAAGTCTGATAAATATAGAAAAAAACTTGTAACTTTTCTTTTCATTAAACCAATTAATCATTTTTACTCGTACATGATACGTGCACTACACATATTTTGCAATAAAAATTAAAATAAGTGCGAAGAAGAAAAAACGTTCACAGGAAAATTATCCAATGCTGGCATTTTTCACACGTATCAACATATGCAAATAAAACCAACATATCCATTCGGAATCAGCAACCTGGACCATAATTATGTTCGGTTAATCAAGATTTTAATTGACGGATTACCATATTTTACCAATATGAACTTGGGATTATTCTTAATCACCGTTGAATATGACAAATTCTCGATTTATGAACATGAATTCACAAATTAAAGACTGGGAAAAAAATTTAGAGTTTATCTGATTTTACTGTCCGCTAACGGGAAGTGAAATACATTAAAGCCCTATTCCACGGAACCGGGGATAAGAAAAGTGTCAGTCAACGGGGATCGTTCGTTGAGGGAGGTCCACCTATTATTAAATTCTTTTCCTGTGAAGCAGCGGAGGGGCGGGGGGGGGGGTGCACAACCTTTTCAGTCCCCGAGCAACATTTCGATGCTAGTAATTGATTAGGTTTCAAATCAGGCTATAATTTGACGGGTTCTTTTTGCATAACGTAGCGTCTGTACACTCTAATAATACAGTATGTGAGTTGTTAAATTAATAAGCTCATTTTTAGAAAAAGGGCAACTTCACTTACCTTTGGTGGTTCTTTCTTGTTTTGACAAAAATCGAATGGAATTCAATACAGAAAAAACAAGTGATTTGCGCCGACAAAAACCGATAAGATATTTTTACTGCGGAGGATTTGATTTTTGGCAATAACAATCTGAAATTGTTTCGCATTTTCCATTTGACGAAACGAATTCGAGAAACAATGTTTTCTTCTTTTAAAAAAGATGTTACTCCAAAACAAAACAAAAAATCTTATATTTTTCATGATTTTTTCTCTCTCATGAAACGAATGCGCCACCACGTTATTTTCACCTCGGGGAATATTTTCTCATCCTTAAGGTGAACGAATGTGGTAAACAGACGCACGAAACAATATAAAGTATGAGTTTTCCTCAATGGATATAACATATCTCTCTAGAGTATCATATCATACATATAAAACAAAATAATAATATTTTCTAGTAAATATGAAACAATGGAAACGACTGTTGTCCCCCCTCCACGCAGTTGATACACATCTTTATCGAATGGGGCGGTTGTAAAATATTCATATCTTTCATATGCGATATTGCCTGGCTCGCAAACAAACCTTCGTGAAATTGCATATGCCAGAAGAAGTATAATCTCGACAGAAAACGCAAAACCTCGAATATATCAACTACCATTTTTCCAACCTCCAAGGTCCCCCCCCCCTCCCCCTTTCAAAAGTTATTTCCTGGATTCATATCGTACAATACTGGTACGAATTCATGATGTGTATTCAGATTCGAAGAAACGATAGGTGGAAAACCGCTATATCAATGCTGTGGGAGCTGCATATAAGCTTCCATTTTTGCCCATTTTTAAAATTGCTACGCAAAAGTTTCAGAGATACGCTTGCGTAAACATTTTGCACTTGTGTGTACGGAGAGATAATTTGAACTCAGTGGCATATTTACAGGGGGCTTAGTAGGTTATATCCCAGGGTGGCAAGTTCAGAAGGGCGGCAAATTTGAGGAATGAGTGGCCAAGAAGGCGCGGCAAAATTTGTATAAACTTTAATAAATCCGCCTCTGCCCAGACAGTAAGGGGCAAGGCCAGTGAGCGACCTAGAGAGGTTGCAAGAACGTGAGGGTGCGAAAGAGTGACCTATTTACAGTGGCGTCTGAGCCGGGGATGCAGTGGGGGGGGGGGTCGAGTACCCATAGTTTTCTGTGCCACTTGTCTGGGCAACCCCAGAATTCATTTAGAAACCAAAATTTGCCATATAAAACAAAAGCCACGTACGCACAGGTGAATAGCATTTCCAACGCCCCTACCTACGGAGAGAGGAACCAGATGAGTGAGTGACCTAGAGCGTGGGAAAGCATGTGAACTACTAAAAGAATGATCTAGAGCACCTGCAGGCATGTGAATGACCAAAAGTATTAACTGGAGCATGTGTAAATGTGTAAATGATTAAAAGAGTGACTTATAAAGCTACTAAATTCATACATGCACCTCGTTCATATTCCTCTGCAGAACCTCTAACGAATTGGTACATGTTGGAATGTGCGTATACGGGTAGTGAAACCTGACGTGAGGTTTGTTTCTGTGTAACGCTTGTTATGTGTGTAGTGCTTTCTTTTTTTTTCCTTTCAAACCAAGTACAACTCAGGTTTATCACCATCTATGGACGATTTACTATCTAGTGAACTGTGTCGGAAGTGTAACTGTGTGTACCTAACAGTCTGAATCTGTATGTAGTGTTGTGTTTGATTTTTCAGTGCCGCCATCTATATTTCAGAAGTGAAGTGGTGTATTATGATTGAATTACATTTGTGCTGTTTGTAGGTCTGTTGCTCTCTGCGGCGAGGCTTTTTTTAAAGGGGAGATTATGTGTAGTGCTGCTATCTGCCACCAGTTTTTTTTCTAACTATGAGTGAAGTGTAATGATTGAATAATTGTATCGTTGTGTAGGCCTGTTGCTCTCTGTGGCGAGACTTTTCAATGGGGAGAGGATCCATGTCATTGAGCGACCGAGAGCATGTGAAATTATGTGTGACCGAAACAGTGCACAAGCCGGTGAGCGACCAAAATGGCGTGCAAGCACATGACTGACCGAAGCACATGCGTGACCAAAGCAGTGTGCAAGTACATGAGTGACCAAAGTAATGTGTAAGTGTGTGAATGATCAAAACAGTGTGTAAGCATGTGAGTGGCCAAAACAGCATGAGAGCATATGAGTGACCAAAACACTGACTTAGAGAGTGTAGGAGCATGGAGTGACCCCAAAAGAGTGACTTAGAGACACAGGTCTACTTGCAGGAGTGGGTGGGGGGCAAGCGTATTATAGCGCAGGGTGGTGAATTGGAGTACAGCTTAGTCAAGAAAATTAGGAATTTAGGACTAGAATGGGAGAAGGGCGGGAAAGAGCCATAAATGCACCTCTGTTTATGAGCTCTTATGCCTCATAATTTATAAATATTATTTAAATTATGCAGGATTCAAATTAAAATTAACATAAATATTTACAGGCATAAGAATACGCTTATCGCTATTGGACCATTTACTACCGTTTAATTTAAAAGTGGGTGAGTTGCGTTGAAATGTTTTTGTCGAATGAGATTGTGAGTGTCTGCCCTACCTCCTAACGCATATTGGTGGGATCAGAAGCGTGCGCAGCAGGGGAATAGGGGGCTCATGTGCCCCCCCCAGACGAAAAAAAAATTTTTTTTAATGTAAAAAACATTAAAAAAATCAAAAATTTCGAAAGGAAATACCTTTATATGTTATTATAATCGATATCTGTTAATGTCAATGCTATTTGAAGCGTAAGAACTCGAAATTTCTATTTCAGAAATTCATTGTGACCCACCATTTAAACCATATATGGTAAACCCTTGACCCGCGGAGCACACGTGGCCTTGAAGGTTGTCTGATATGGCTTGCCTCCCAAACCCAATTTTGTGAAAATAAACTAAGCGGTACATTTATAGATCGCTTAAATAACCCGTGGCAAAATTCCAGAGCATTTAAGTGGCCCATGTGCCATTAAATGTACCCATGGCACATTTTCAGATCACTGAAGTAAGCCCGTGGAACATTCAAAGGTCACTTAAGTAAGCCGCGACACAGTTCCAGAACACTTAAACGATCCGTGGCACATTTAGAGATTCCTTGAGTGACATGTGGCACAATTTTAGAGCACTTAAGCGGCCCCCCAGTGCGGTTCTACATTACTCAAGTTACCCGCGGAACATTCCCAGACTACTTAAGTGATCCGTGGCATAATTACGGATCACTTGAGTGATGCGTTGCAGTTCCAGAGCACTTAAGCAGCCCGGACACATTTCCTGAGCTCTTGAAGGATCCGTGAAACATTTAGAGATCGCTGAAGAGGCTCTGTAAGGAATTTATCATTAGGGAGAATGTTAGTTCAGGCGCCCACAATCTATCGAAAAGTTTTTCTCGTTTTTGACGACCGAATAAAATGCATTCAAAAATATTTCATATTTTCACATAAAGGGTGGTTGATGACGTAAGCGTCATCCAAACCCTCCTCCCCCGTTGTCATCAAAAGTCAGCAAATAGGAAACTTCCTCTCCCCCATCGATGCTGACGTAATACTTGAATGACCCCTAACCCCCTATATCTACGGAAGTTACTCTTACTTAACCCCCCCCCCCTTTTATATTCCTGTTAGTGATTTTTTTTCTCGCACACACACACAATGTATCTTTTCACTACATGCATGTAATATAGCCACTAGAATAAGGGCCCCCCCCCTATCCAGTCGCCTTAGCATGTAAGAGCGGAAGAGAACACGTAGGATGAGCGTGAAAAGAAGGAGTCTTAAAAAAATAAACTCTCTCATCTCTACCTCATCCATTATACTTTTTCCTCATATATTTCTTTTTTCTTTCCCTTTGTGTCTATCACGCGTGGTTAGGTCAGCATAAGGTTACCAGATTTATCAAATAGAGAATCCAAATTTCTTGCAAAAACTTGTACTTGAAGTGGTTGAAAGAGTTCGAAGTTTTCAGCACTTGTCGAAAATGATTGAGAATGTAGCTCACGATTTAAGAAACGCTAATTAAATTCAAGGTTATGAAAGTTCTTTAATTTTCAAAATATTGTTCAAAAATGCCATTTTTATTCACCCTTTTTTATCAAAAAAAAAAAAAAAACCATTCGAGTTTATTCTATTTGGGTACAGTTCTCCCCTAAAAATGACAACATTTCATCGTATGAAAACTTGCCAACACAACATAAGTTGACAAACGTAGTGATTTGATATACTGTATTTAATATTTCGACAAATATTGCTCTTAAAAATATGAATTTTTTTTTCAAACGAGAGGACTATATAAAAAGTAAATTTCCTAATTTTTTTAATGTATGCAACCCTCAAACGAATTTCGAGATTTTAAGTAACTACACGTCATTTGAAAACTTTTCATAAAATCAACGGTTGCAGTGCTGTGCGTACCATTTGGGACAGCGTGTATTTTAACTCATGGTGTGATATTTTTTAAAACAAAGTAGAAATCTCGATCATTATAAAATAGAATAAATAATATGATAAAATATCAAAAATAATCGAATAAAAATAATTTGTATGTGCGTGGTTGTTTAGTCAACTCTTTTGGCCACAGACTTTTATATAAACACCTAATCTTCGGGATAATTTTCTCCACGGATAAAAATAATCACAGGTTTACAGCCGGGATAGGCGTTCGTATTTGTATAATCTGTCGCTTTCGCACGCAGGACGTCACGATGCACAGAACCTGCAATTATGTCTTCGTTGTTCTCATGCCCGCGCCAGAACTGAAGTATAGTTGATTTGCGGTTATGACCATAATAATTCTGGAACCTAATTAAGAAACTTTCTCTGTAGTTTCACACAATCGCATGTTTTAGTGAGGGGATACGGTTGAAATTACCACACCGTTATTAAATCTCAGCTAATGTCTCCTCGAAATTATGTGGGCAGCGGTAAAACGCCTTCGAAACGCGCATTTCTCTCCTTCCCGAAAACCAAACTTGTCAAATATATACATCGGGAATAGATTTAATTATATCTATGTGGGGTTGGTTTGCTGTTGATTATCAGGGTTCAAAGGGTTTGAAGAGCTGAATATTTTCGTATTACACAGGAAAATGAGTGGAGAACAACAAGGCATTCAAATACGGTAAACTTCTATTATTAAATAAGATAACACTATGTCTGTCTACAACGAACTAAAATTTCATTATATGACCTATAGGTAAAATTGTAATAAAGATCTTGATGTGAGTAATGAAACCTTTTATGGAACATATCCTATCCTATAGGACCAATCTCGGTATTAAAAGGTTTATCATAGGATGATTCAGTTTTTCATGTGCTACAACATACATGCTCCACCCATGACCCGTGGGCCATATGTGGCCTTCGGATTCATCTGATGTAGCCAACTACCTCAAACCCAGTTTTATAAAAATCAACTAAGCGGTACATTTATCGATTATGTAAGTGACCTACGGCACAGTTTCAGTTCACTCGAGGGGGACCCGTGACATATTTATATATATTGCGATAAATGTGATAAATGCGTGGTTATTATTCGTGTTTACCAAGCATTTTGATAAATTTGCTAAATTTTCCTAAATTAATCACTTTCTATCGGCGATTATGCATAATAACCAAGCGTGGCGTCGTGGGTAAACATGACAAATCGTATTGTATGATATTTCATACATGTAGTGTATCATTATATCTGGATATGATCGTAAAATTTGTTATCATTTCATCGATGCCCGACAATATAATTGCACAATCTAGGCTCATTTGGAATTTTTTTCATACTTATCAGATTCACCAAATATACTAGGGCATTATGCATAATGAACGATGAAGACGATAAATTATTTCAAGTATTTATCAGATTTACAAACGACATTTTTGACTCAAACGACATTTTTGCATAATCTCCGGTAAAAGTGATGATATTTTCAGTATTTATCATATTTACCAACGACGCTTGTGGTTATTATGCGTATTCACCGGTAAAAGGGATAAATTTAACAAACTTAACCAAGACGATTGGTAAGTATGCATAATAACCGATTATTATTTATACTAATAAAGATTATCACATTTACTGTAACACGTAAATCACTTCAGATTCATCTTCAGTGACCAGCGGCATATTTAAAGATCACATGAGTACCAACGACACAGTTACAGACCACTTGAATGACCTGCAGTTTCAGAGCATGTGAGCGGCCCTCGGAGCAGTTCCGCATCACTTTGGTTACACGAGGCACATTTTTAGATCACTTAAGTGGCCCACGACATGTTTTCAAACCAATGAAATGGTTCGCATACTCCTAAAGGTTGAGCAACCTTGTGCAATATATTAAGGATAACAAAAAACTATCACAGAAATTTAGCCAATGTCTTCCTGGACATTGGCTACAGAAGACTTTTCATCAAAGCAAATCAGTTAGAATCCCCTCTTACAATAATCTCAAATTATGAAGACCAATAACAGTATCCCAACATGTGGTACACGAATCTCCCGAAGAGTACGTGGTGCACCATCTATAGGCACATAAATCATGATCAGCAATGAAAAAAGACGAGTAGATACGAGGTAGCACAAAAAATGCAAAACATCAGTAATGTCTCAAAACACGGGCGTGTTTTGACGTACTCCCGACGTACTTTTGTACGACGTACGTCGTCAATACGCATGTATTGGGAGGATTACGCACGCCTACCAAGCATTACTGGTGGTATGTATCTTTACGAGAAAGAAAGCTTCCTGCGGAGTTCTTGGGATAAAACCATAAAATAAAGTTGACAATTGTTATATATATATGTGTCTATTATACTTTTATAGTAGATACAACGCTTTTTACAAGCAGTGCACGCGATTCTACGCATTTGTAAGAGTGCACTTGAGGTAGTGAGCATGACTGTACCCATTTTTAGGAGTGCGTCTACTCACACTTATCAAGCATCTCTAAGGCCCGAGATATACACGATAGTTAGCAGCATGAAAGTATGCTACTTTCGAGCAAATGAAATCAATACGCTTACCGGTAGCATTCGAGCAAATGCTACCAGTAAGCTTATAGATTGCATTTGAAATGAAAGTAGATTGCTTTCTTACTGCTAACAAGGAAAGGGCGACCTAGGTGTCGTTCTCAAAAAAAGTGTGAAAAAAATTCAAGTACATTCATCTCTCACCTAACAAATAAAAGCAAAAAAAAAAGGAAAAAAAACGTGGTGGAATGCAATTATTAAAGCCGCACCAATTACTATAGTTGGCCACTCATCGTCTCTCGCGCTTTTTGGCGATATCTACAAAAAAAAACTTCTTTCCACTTTCTCTCTTCCTTTCTTTCTTTCAGCTTCTCTGTTATTTTTCTCCCCTTTCTTTGTCTGTGCTGTACTTGATCATGTGTTGTTTGAATGATAGATAGATAGGATGCCACAACCCCCGACTGATGTAAAGCAAATTACTTCCGTTACTTCACTTCAGGCAGGGTTGTGTCGGAATAAAATTTGCAAAGACTTATAGCATTGCCCCCGGCCCCATGCTCGCAAGTATCACGGAGCAGGGGACGACGACGACGACGACGACACAGCTATAAATCTGTGTTGTTTGAATGACATTACTTTATATGATATCACGTTTGAATGATTTCTTTATATTTTTGTTCATGCTTAAAATGAGTTGAATCAGTGGTAATTTTTCAAAACTTTAAAGACGTCACCTTGGAGCCCTTTACTTCTAAGTAACATGTGCATCTAAGGTCTTATCGCGTACGCATTTTTATAGAAAAACAATGCTTCTCTGCATTCTTTGGAATACAGGTAGTCACTTTTCAAAGGGCACGCTAGCTTTTACGCATTTTCAAGTATATGCAGTACATGCCTTTTTCCCGTTTTTGCGGATACGCAAGCCTCTTGCATGTTTCTAGGGAGTACTTGAAGGTTGAGAACCCACATTGACCTAAGGTTATAAAACCACTACTACTACTACTATACCCATAGACTGAAGATATCTATGTACTATAATTACTCAATGACTAAACCAAACAGCTTTGCTTTCGTGCAGCGCCCTTTATTGACAAAAATAATTTATTGGAAGTAATCTTTTTCGCGCTAAAATAAATCCTCCCCCCTTCGTGAGAATGACTTTTTTGCAAACCGTGTTCAAATCGATCAATTCCTTCAATTTTTACGAATTTTTGAACTATTTACGAATTTATGGGATACCATGTATTCTGGAGTAAACCGCAATTTTATGTGAATTGGTTGATTTTTTTAAAATTAATTTTAGAAATGCGTACAGAGGACTTTTACCCCACCCTGTATATTAGAATTGAGTTTGCACCATGTGTAATTTCAAAGTTGAATAGTTAAAAGCGTCATTTTTAAAATAAAAAGCGATCAGAGACATTACCATAATTAGAATCGTTGTTAATTTTATTCCGGTTGAACGCGGATACATATTCATATCGTTTGTAACTAGTGTAGGAAACCGTTTAAAGAGAAATACCAAAAAAGAAGAACTAACTCATTTATACATATATACAATTTGGTTGTTCATCATAGGTATCCGCAGGTCTTGGAAATTCGCAACATGCATGCAATATATAAAGAGAGCGAAATTTGAAAAATGTTTATCGCCTCGAGAAAAGAAAGCGACACGGAAAAGGTGGCTCTCGCCTTTTCATGAAAAATATTAGGTTCCCGATTCTGACTGGATGTTTATAATTGGGCAGAGAATACGTTTCTGAAAGAAAGTTTCTCGAAGATTCCGATGCAGAGGGATCATTAATTACTCTCGTAAATCTTGAGGAAAAACGAAAAAAATGAAAAGGGAGCATAAGCCAAACATGATCTTTTTCACTTTCTTTGAAAGAAAACGCTAATTTCATACGACTCACGGGGGCAGAAATTAGTTTCAAAGCTTCTAATTAAATGGACTTGGAGAACGCGTTTTCACTCGTTAATGACTAATAGGTTGATATGAGTATGTGTGTGTTTTTCTTATTAGTAGTTCTCTTCTCTTCGGTTTATAATAAGACACTTTTATGAAAGAGACGTTGCCAGATAATAAAAGAGAAAAAGTTATTAGTGTATACATGGCAGAATTGACTTTAAATAGTGAAATTTAAGCAGTAAAAAATTTACGTGTTTCGATTGAAACTCTAATTGCTTTAATCCGTGAAACTGCATGCTAATTACTTTGTATTTTAATTCGTAAGAAAACATTTCAAAACATAAATTAATTTTATTTTGAAAGGAGAAACGTATATTTCGTTGGTCGTAAATGAAATTTTTCCCATTTTCTGAAACAATGTTTTAGTGATCGAGTGAATGGGATTTATAATTGATTTCAAGAGAATTTATTTTTGTAATACTCATGAAAAAAATGAAAGAAAATTAACGGCAAACATTCCTAGCGAACCTGTTTTTTGATCTCGGAAACTGGTGGTTAAGAAACACTGTTATAAATCACGATTTATGCTAAGCCTGATCATATTTCATTTGGAAAAATACGAGAAATAGAGGTTTTAAATATTATAGAAAATGCGTGATTTTTAGTCAATTCCCCAAAAAAGTTGCTGAACCGAAGAAAACTTATTGATATCGTCATAGGATGCGTAGGAGAACGCAAGCAAAAAGTTGCTTACATAGCGCATTTGTAAGCAAATATTTCGTCCACTTTAATAGTTCAAAATTAAGACTAAACAGGGTGTGTGAAAAGTTCTGAAAGCATTTAAAAATAAGTAAAACAATCAACCAATTGACATAAAAGTTGCAGTTCACACTAAAATACTTATCATGGCTCACAGTTTTTTTGATAAATTAAAAACAAAACATTTCACACTCACGGATGGCAATGTATCCCAAAAAACTCGACATAACACATAGAATGCAACGCAAAACGTGAATATGTAAGACCTTTTGTGTATGTTTTCTTATTAGTTATTTTCTCTTTGGCTCATAATAAGACACTTTTACTTTTATGAAAAAGACGCAGACGAATAATAAAAAAAGGAAAGCTTATTTATATATGTTGCTACCAAAGCCCGAAGTTGGTCACTTCCCAGTTGACCCGGCCAATATCCGAAATTCGGGCTATCGCCGGGTTTTAGCCCTCCCCTACATATCGATCCCTATATGATTCGTAGTCATCGCCGCGTTGGCGTATTTTTTCGTGATAATTATGTCCATTTATAGTCATAGCTAACTAAATACTATGGCATAATTACTATGATTAATATAATTACTATGGCTAGCTATGGCAATCCTAACGATCAAAGGAGTCTGAATATCGATATCTTGGTGATCCATGTACCTATGCACCGAAGTGCCAAAAGTCATGGGATACCTCTTTATATTGCTGCACTTCGCCGGGTAAAAGGAGGTCCCACACGATACTAAGAGGTATCCCATGACTTTTGGCACTTCGGAACTGAAGTCATGGAGTGAGATTGGAAAAAATATACACAGTTTTAACAAATACCGTTAAAGCGAAAAAATCTCGATTTAACGAACAATTTTCTAATCCCTCAGATAAGTTTACATAGGAAATGCAAAAACCCGGAATTCCTTTGTAACGAAGTGATTTCTCCGATCTCACGGAGTTCATTATAACAGGATTAAAAATTGTACATTCCACTTTATCTACACTTTGCCACTGGTATATTGCACTCATTCTTGTATCCGTATGTGTTATCTCTATATCTTAGATGTGTTGTATGTGTTATATGGTTTTTTTGTCTACTAACGATTTTTGAAATATTGAATATTTTAATTTTTCCCCTAATTGTGATCTTTCGGAGCGCATACTGCATTTGTATTTTGGACATGACGTTGGACTTGATTTTTGTTTACTCTGCACAAACGAACACTTTTCTATACACTCATGCTTTACACATACATGTACAAACTCGTCTTTCTAACTTCATCACACCTCCGAAAGGCTGTAAGTCATCAGACAGCCTTACTGGGCTGGAAAACGGCGAAATAAATTAAATTAAATTCTGTTCTGTTTTTAAGTGCCACTGAAAGGATTAACAATCACAACGAATTTTGAAATTAAACTTTTCCTGAGTATGACGAAGGAAAAGGGCTCCGTACCTCACATCAGCGAACAACGCATTATCTGTAGAGTTTTTGTCCTGAAATATTGGAATCGAAATTAATACTTTTAGAATAATTCAACAAAATATTTTTGTAAAGCTACTATAGTCATTCCGGTCAGTGCCGTCTTAACGCATGGGCCTACCCGGGCACGGCCCGAGGGCCTCAAGAGAAGAGGAGCCTCACAAAAATGAGATTTGGTTGAAATTTTATATAATTTACCTGGTAGGGCCTCAGAAAAACCACTTGGCCCGGGGGCCCAATGTGCTCTTAAGACGGCCCTGATTCCGGTACACGGATGCTTCTAGAGTAGTCGAAAGGCTTTTTTATTCTAAAAAAAAAAGACGTCACCAACAATCCATTTTATTCCTTCACTTGGGATAGAAGTGGTAAGAGAAATTTGCAAATTAAAAGGAACTCATCATCTTACATTAATTTAAATACTCGACTGTTTTACAGACATACACGCTATGCATCCATCTTGAAAAAAATTCTCTTAAAATAAAAATATTTAGATAGAATTTTCTCTTATGCTCTCTACGGAAAGAAAATATTTTACTTTGTTTTCATTTACTTGAATGGAAAATAATAATAAAAAGCAAAATATAAATTGAAATAAACGTGGTCATTAATTCGGAAAACGTTTTCATTTCTTCTACTTTCCGCAGTCATTAAGATCAACTTAAGTCGTAATAAGTCTCGAAATTTCCTGTTCCACTAACGAAATTATTGATGTATTCCTCGCTATTTATGTAAATTAATTTCAATTTATTGCTTCTCAAAAAAAGAAGGGAACAAAAAAATCAAACAAAAAACAAAATTGCCAATTCAGCATGAGTCGGAAATTTCGCTAACGTGTTTGATCAATTATCGCTCTCTTAAGATCTAGGATGAAAAAAGGAAAATAATTTCCAGCAAAACTCAGTTTGAAGATTAGAAAATAGGGAATTATATATTTCTTTTTAAAACTCTTAGATCCAAGAGGAAAAATAAAAGAAATGAAAAAACGTGAAAAAGTGCTGATTGTGCGGGAAAGTTCGAATCCTCATTGAAAACGGATGAGAATTCGAAAAAGAACGAATGCTAGAAAAATAATAAGGATTTCTAAGATATCTGGTTTTTTTTTGATCTTGTAATTAGGAACATATCTGGAGGTTTAGTCTAAAAATAAGAGACACACACACACATGTATAAAATATAATAAGAATTGTAGCCCTGAACTTACAATGCATAATGGTACTTTGATCTTACCTCAAGGCTGGTTCTATACGAGGAAAAATATACAGCTATCATTATTCATCAGTAAAAGAACATGGCATCACTGTTTTTTGTGGGATAGTTCATTAAAATATGGGAAAACCAAACTGGAGAGGGGAAAATAATTGAAGAGGTATTACCTAAAAAGAATAGGAGAGGCATGGGAATGTCAAAGAAAAGTTATGTTGAAGTCTAATGGGGAAAAAGCACGAAACAAAACTAGGAAAGGATGCCCCGGAGCTGGAACTGTGCGAGGAATAAAAAGTAAGAAAGGATGCCCAAGAGCAGAAAGAACAATGGATTTACGTGAAAGTGGTAAATACGGCAGACAGAATCGATGAATAATGTAAAAGAATATTTTTACATATTTTTATAATTTTCTTTTTACGTATTTTTCCTCAAATATTTTGTCTTGTTGATTTTTGTGTTCATTCGCGCTGATGGTCCAACAAAAGTGGTACCTACCGGTTTACAGCCATTATCGAAGGGGTTTCAGACATAGCGGGCCAAAAAAGAACACAATTTCCATGATGCCTGCGGGCAAACAAGTCATACTGCGGTATCTGGATTCACGCAATGGTGTCTTAACGGCACCTAGGTCTCTGAGTCAAATATGGACCTATATGATTGAAGAATTATATTTATTCCCAAATTACATTTTTTTTTCATTAAATATGAATTTTGATTAATTCTGAGAAATTATTTTTCTATCAAATATGAAAATTTTCATTAATTCAGAGAAAACATTTTTTCATTAAATACACATTTTCATTGATTCTGAAATGTTTTTTTCCCTATTAAATATGAATTTTTTCAATAAAAAATTCTGGAATTATTTTTTCATTAAATATAAACTTTCATTAATAAACATTCCATTGAAAATTTTTTTTCACTTAAATATGCATTTTCATCAATATTGAAAGTATGGTTTCTTCAAATATAAGTTTTCATCACTTTTGAGAAATATTTTTCTAAAACTAAATAGGAATTAATAAATGAATATATATATATATATATATATTTGTAGTAGTTATACACAGTAGTTTCATTGCATATGAATTGAATATTTCTGGAAATATTTTTCATTAATTATGAATTTTCATGAATAGTGAAATAACTTTTCCACCAATTCTGAAAATATTTCATCTTTAATAATTATGAAATTATTTCTCTTATTAGTTTTGAAAAATTTTCTAAGTAATGTTCAGACACTTCTTTCATCAATATTTGAATACATTAAATGCTTTTGAGTTTTTTCCCCAGCATTTTAATAAACTCTCTATGTAAGCCTTTTCTCCGACGGGCCCACAGCACATGTGCTGAAGACCCCGAGACAAATGCTTCCATGATAATATCATCTATCGTGGACCTTCAACAGCTCCAACTTATTCCTTGCCACCAATTTCCGTCTTCGTGGGTGGGGACTGTGTCAGTATAGGTTAGCTGCCATACCATTTTCTCGTGAAAGAAAACGGGACATGTGCCCAGGAACTACAAATTTTCAGGACTAAAAATTGTTTAACACATTACTTGCTTATCTTTTTGTATTCTTGGAGTTTATGTTACTGCTAAAGCTCTAAAGCCGTTAATGTACACATTACCTAGCTAATCTGCAGATTAACTGATTTGCTCCTAGCCGTTAATGTGCACATTACCTAGCAGATTAACTGATTTGATACCTAGATAATCTGTAGAATAACTAATTTCTGCACTTTAGCGGTAACATTTATATACAGAAATGAAACTTCTATATAACGATACTCTGCTGACCCAGAAAAAATATCGTTGTAGAGGGATTACGTATCGTTACATCGAGAGGTAACAACATCATCATCACGCGCTACCAAATTTATGCTGTTCTTCGCAATTTTTTTTTGAGCCGGCATTATTAGTTACCACCAGAAAATGCTCTCTCATTAATATTTATTCACTACAAAAATTGTAATTGATAAGTAAATTAATAAAATTCAGAGTTTTACCCCTGTAAAGAAGTTCACTGCATTTAACTTTTGTGCACTACTCAACATGTAGCTTCACGGCAACTTCATTAACACTTTCACAAAACACTAGTTCTATTGGACGCCCTCAGAAGTACAAAAACTGGTTTGGAATTTAGAAATACATTAAAATCGATTTTTAGCGAAATATAATGAAATATCGTTGTAACGATTTCAAAATCTCTTTAAAAATATCGTTGTAGAAGGAATTTATGGTAGTAAATGCTATCGTTCTATCGAGAAGAGTTCATCATTAGACTATAGGAAATCCTAAACAAGATTTGAAAAATTATCGTTGTAGAGGGATTTATCATTGTATCGATTATCGTTGTAGCGAGTTGTATAGTAAATTAAGCAAATGCCATAGAATATCTGAGAGACTACTGTATTGTGAAAGTGAGGAACAAGAATAAATATACAGGATCGTGACTGATATAAGCGAATTTTTCCTGTTGTAAATTTCAGCAATGACACAAAGAGAATTTTAGTCTTGGGATTTAAGTCTTGGGACCGGACTGGTATGAAAGAAACCCTGCATAATGTACAGCGGGAATGAAAACTTCTACTGCATGCAAGCATACAACAGTATAGCGTAAGTATTCCGTATATACGTGTATGTGTGTATTTATTTTATTTATTTTCTCTCTTCATGTGTTAAGAAAAGAAATCTTTCATACCACGAGCTATTTCTTTTCACGGTTGACATAGGATTCTGCGGTTTCTCTTCTTGTTTTCGACTTTTTTTCCTATTTTATTTTGCGTTTGTTCCGATGTTCATACATCTTGTGGTTATGGTTTTTTCCCGTCTTCTTGTACTTTACCCTCTTTTTATTTTGTTTTACTTACATTTGCCAAGAAAAACTGAACCGTACTTTTTATTTTGTTTGGTTACCCAAGATTTTTCCTATCCTGAAAGCTGAGAAAACCAAACTTGTCCTCGAGAGATTTCTCGTCCACGGATCAGAATGTTCATATACCTATACCTAAATGCCTCTACATTTTTTGTTCACTTGTTTTTTCTTTGGGATTTTTTTTCCAGAAATGTATCCAAAATAAAATGAAGTACAAGAAGAAAATGTCTAAGTTTAAACCATTGAATATTTTTAATTTTTTTTTATTCACACAGTACCTTGCTGTATAACACTGCCTTCCGCACTTTTATGTAGAAAATTTTACAGTAGGCGTGACCGGAATCAAATGAATTGCCTTTGTCGAAAGGACTTCGTAATGCATATAAGTGAGCACTTGCGCGAGTAAGGGCTGATTGCGAAATATGAAATTAGATCGTGCAATGTACAGAATGTCTGGAATATGAACACACATCCATGACAGTGGATAATGAAAATGGTTACTAGTAGAAGAGAGAGGGATAGGGTTCAAAAATCCCATATAAACAAGACTGCTTAAATTTTTCGAGGTGGTTTTACGGTGTTGCGTCATTTTGATTTTTAGAGAAAGAACTAACCTACCTCCGAGAATTCTCACTACCAAGAAAGATTTGCCTGTATAGACATTAAATGATTTTATTATCGTTGATTGCAGTCAAAAGCAATTTTCTTCAGTATTTAAGTGAACTTTAGAACAGGCGAGTATGATAAAAAAAAAAAGACTTGATAATTACGTGAGAAGAGAGATCACTGTTGATCCAGGTTCAGCTAATGACGCTCAACCAATAGATGTCTCTTTCAACAGACATTTTCAAGCAATTACCAGAAAAATTGAAGCTATAGGTGATAGTGGAGATGATGCTACACTTCAAAATTTTAACAACAATTTGACAAGGCCAAAAAAAAAAATCACTTCCAGCAATTCGACACTGAGCTTCAACTTTATTTCAGAGATGTTACTTTCTCAACTTTCAACACATCAGGAAAGGTATTTCTTTAATATTAAAAGCCGAAAGAACTTGTATATTTCTATCTGTCTTCTCAAAGGTCATAGTAAAAAAAAAATTAAATCCTGAATAATTAAATTTCTTGACAGCATTAATTTTTTTAGTGAGAACCAATTTGGATTCAGGAAGGCAAAAAGTACAGAGGACGCTCTTGTTAATTTTCTTTCAAATGTGTATATACCAGATAACAATAATTGTAAAGTTGCGTCATTATTTTTAGATATCAGCAAAGCTTTTGATACCGTGAATCATAGTATTCTTCTAACCAAACTAGAATATGCAGGAATTCGGGGTTTGCCACTTAAATTTTTCAAAACATATCTTACTAACAGAGTTCAAAGTGTGAAAGTAAATTCCGTTTTGAGTTCTAAAAAACAAATTACATCTGGTGTCCCTCAAGGATCAGTACTTGGGCCTATTTTATTCCTAATATATATAAATGACCTGTGTAACTTTAATTTGAAAGGAAAAATCACTGCTTTTGCTGATGATTTAGCTCTTTGTTACTCTGAAAGCTCTTCAATCAACTTGAGGAATAACATGCAAAATGATCTAAACTCAATAAATGTCTATAATTTAAAATTGAATACAGATAAAACTAAATATATGTTATTTGGTTCTGGTACTTTCGATGATTTTGGTGTATTAAATATCATAGTATGACAGATGGTTGTATCTCGGATTGTATGTGCACAGTTGTAAATAGAGTAGACACCTTTAAGTATTCAGGGATTTTTTTAGATTCAAAACTATCCTGGAAAACACATATTAATTATTTGAGTGTAGAATTAAATCGGAACATTAGGAAATTTTATTTTATCAGGAATAAATGTTCCCAATCCATTTTAAAACTTCTTTATTTTGCGTTAGTAGAATCTAGATTGAGTAACGGCATTACATGTTGGGGTGGGACATACGTCAGCAATCTTTCTTCACTTTTTGTCACACAGAAGTCCTTCATCCGTATCATTCTGAGTAAAAATAGACTCACGCATACAGTTCCACTTTTCAATCAATTAAAGCTACTCCCTATGCAACATCTGTACGTTTATAAAAGTTTAAAAATGTTTTATAAAAGAAGTGGCCACCTCAATCTGAAATTACATAAGTCTGGAATGCAATTTAGACGTCATACTATACAGGTACCAAGGCCAAATAACACTCGTTTCCAAAAATTTTTCCTTTATTTAGCTCCCAAAATATTTAATTTACTTCCTCAGTTAATAAAAGAACAATCTTCATGTACATCTTTTTTTATCAATTTAAAATCTTGGTTGTTAACTCAAGAAGATTTAAATTATCTGTTTGATATTGTAATGTAATCTTCTTTTATCTTGCATACGCTGCTAAATGCCAAATTTTTTTGTTTATCAATTCCATTCCTGTTGCCACTTATTTCTTGGTGTTATATATATGTGTGGTTTTTTTTTCTTTCTTTTTCTCTCTCGTTATTATTTATGCCGACAGATATGTATCAGATATTGTTTTGTGGGCTCACAAGCTTGCTTAGCCCCTAAATGTTTTGTAACTGTGTTTAAAAATCTTAAATAAAGGAAATTTGAATTTGAATTTGAACTTCGGAAAGAAAAGCTAGTGGTTCTCGCCGAGAATCGAACCCCGGTCCTCTTGCAATCTGAGTAAGCCCCTTTACCAATATACCACAGATTTTTCTTTCCTCATAACGCACACTGTAGCGTGATGCACTGAGTAGAGGCATTGCCGCCTCGCTTATCTTCATCAACTTCACTGTTCTGATTTTACCGCCAATAAGTAATCTAGCTATTACTTCGAAATCCAACATTGAAATGCCCTTCGAGTAAGAGCTTTCCAGATGGAGCGGATTTGATTGATGGATTCCGGAATATGTCCCGGCTGTCTTCGTTGCATAACACAATTTCTGAGACAAACGTAAAAATTGTGTCCTCAAGGTGTGGCAGTCTCAGTCATTAAGGTATTCGCTTACCTTACCGAAGGATTTTCAGAAGTTCGATAAGTTGACTGAGTCTGAAACCCTTCCAGTCCTGGTTGAAATTTTTCCTGACACCGAGGTACTGATTCCTTTTTCGGTAGAGAATTTACGCCAAGAAGACGTCAAAAGCATATAGCGAAAAAGTGTCTATGTTATTTTAACTAGCAGATTAGAGATCAGATTACTACAGACGTAATTTTGAGACTTGGATACTTGTCCATGCAAATTAATAAGTTCATGATACTTTACGAAAGTAGTAATCACTGATAGTGTGTGAGGTAATCTATTCAAGGTTCTATGCTTGCGTTATACAGGATTATGCTAAGCACTATTGTCTGTGCGTAGTAGATACTAGGAACCATCTCAGTAATTTCCAAACGGTATGCAACCTAGGATGAAATCATTCTGGGTGCATTGGATATTTTAAGAATATATTGGACACATATTGACGGAACTGTTATTCCCAACAAGTATACAGGCAAATGCCTTAGTTCCTAAGAAGGTTCAGAGGAATATTTAATATTCTCAAGCGTGGGAATCGATGATCCGTCTAATAGATTTAGGTAAATATTGGCAAACCCAAAATTTTTTTAAGCTTACAAAAATATTCTAAATATTCGAATTCATTGACTTTATTTGCATTGTTGACGGTGTAGTTTTAATACACTTGGTGATTGCTGCCGTAAACAATAGCCGTCAACAATATAGGGCCCGCATAAAAGGGGCTCGATTACCAACAGATATTCAGAACTAAGAATTACTGCTGTAAAAACTTGTGATTTTTCGTTCTTGACTTTTTTCAGGTGAATCCTGAGCTATCTTGAAGCTTTTCGTAGCTTTGTGACTAGATTTCGAGAGTAGAAGGAGGGAGACTCTTGAGAGAGGAGGAGAAAGATTTGATCTTGAGAGCAAAGGGAACTGATTTTTGGAGAGATGGAACCTACACTGGAGGTGGACGATTTCAAGGTTCCCGTCGTCGTGGAGGTGAGTTTGACTGTTACTACTTATTCATTCTATTTATAATTGCGTTGATATTTTTCATGAATATTCCAAATAGATGTTTTTCATTCTTAAGGGATCGGTAGAATCTTGTGTATAATGAAATTCCTTTTCAGTTCCAAACTAGCTACAAACTTAAATTTGTTTATCATTGCGTCTCGTGATGAATCGAGGAGTGCGATCCTGTGATATTAACGTTACGGTTAAAAAAAATAATTGTATTGAAAGTCATTTAAAAGGATATTCTTATCCATTTGTCGTTCGTAATTAATTCATTTGTGATCAATTTTATGAATTCTCATGTTTCGTGGCATACGTATGTAATGCTATCTCTATCGAACAGGAGGTCTTCGCTTTCACAATGGAAGCGTCCAATGCCATCAAAGGCCTCATCCACGGGCACGTCGTAAGTAATTTCATTTATCGCATACATATACAGTATCATTGAATCATAATCGTGTTTTAATACAGAAAAGTTGCGATTGAAATTCACTCGTGGCCCTTTTTAGACAACATTTTTCTTTTCGTGGTCCTCCTGCTTTCCTCTAGGGACCCCTCACCAACTACTGTCTTAAGGCATGAGTCCATTCGAGTACAGTCCGGGAGCCTAAAGAGAAGAAGGGGGCCTCACAAAAAAACGAGATCTGGTTGAAATTTCGCTTGGTAGGGCCTTAGAAAATTAACTTGGTCAGTGGGCCACGATGCCCTTAAAACGACCCTGCCCTTACCTAGAAGCGGCATCTTTTCTAGTTGTTGAACTTACTGTAGGAGTAAATTTAAAGAGTGAACAAAAATTTCATTAATAAGGTCTATATCCATGGGTCCAGTGAACCTCTGCGTCTCTCTTTCTATGGGGGGGGGGGGACTAAGTTGAGTCCTGTCCACAAATCTAGATACACTGGTACACACTAGATACAAACGAGTTGGTTTCTCACATATTTATTCTTGAAAATCACAGTACGAGGCCTTATCATGTATTCCCTCTTTGAACACAAAGCCCCACGAGCCATGACTGAATGGGGCCCTTCTAACTACCAAGGCAAAGTGTGACAGGTGTCTTTATGGTCCTAGATTAAGAACTGCCGCTTTAAACGATGATGGAATGTGTTGAGTTTATGATAGTGGTTCCAAATCATTTTGACTAGGGAAGTCAATTTTTGAAATAATTTCTATTGAGGAGTCTCGTTTTAGCCTTTTATGTATTTATTTTTACTGAACTTATATTGATTTATTGAAGTGAATAATGGTCACTGAAGTGACCGTAGAGCACTGGTTGGGAACTACTGGTGTATGAAATTGATAGGCTTAAAGGTTTAAGGTTGTTTCTTGAATGAATTTCGTTTCTTTCGGAAATTTCTATCATAATCAGAAATTTTTTTTATCAGTTTGATTTCGGTGTGAAACTGTACATGTAATACAAGATAGGTTCTCTTATTGCACAGAACAATATGCTGGAGCTGGTTGCCTTGCGCAACGATTCCAGGAGGTCATCAATAACACACCTGGCCAAAGAGATTACCTCGGTCGTGGATGAACTCGTCCGTCTTCACACGGTGCGTAGAAATAATCTTATTTCTCGGAATTAGATTTCAAATTAGATAACGTTTGCATGTTTTTAGCATGAAATCAACCTGCTTCGCGATGGTAATTTTGGGATTTTTTTAAAATCTATATCAGGAGCTGGCAAGCATGGTCCAGGAAATCCTTGGAGACGCAAGGGACATCAAAGTGGACATTGACAAGATCATCGCACAGATGGAGGTAAAATTCTGTTACTTTTCGTTTATCTACATTTAATTCGTAAAATTTAAATTTTTTTTCAAATCTGTGTATATTTCTCACAGTAAGTTATTTTACATTAATGATATGCACGTGGAATTTAACATTTTCTATCTCGAACGTCTCGCTTTTCTCCCTCGCTGGATTCACAAAATTAACTTTCGCTAGTGCCTGCCTTTCACATCTTCGCATAAAGCAGCTGAATAATAATTTTAGGCTTAACATTCTCATCGGCATTGACTCGTCTTCCTAAAATCCTTTCATTTTAGCAATGACAAGGAATTTTCTAAAGCTTATTTCTCAATGGAAAACATTTTCTCATTCCCTTTACTTTGCACTTGAAAAAAATAAATATTTATGGCATTTCACTGGTGGTTGAAGCATTTATAACCTGATGTAATCTTTTATTAACCAGTATTGCAATTTCGGCTATTAAATTACGAATAAGACATCTCAAAATGTTTGTCGATAATCAGTGCTCGTATTTGAATGATTATTTTGAATGAGCGATTTTCATTTGCAGCAGAGCCAAGTCCCAATCAAGAAGTCCGTCAGCTTCGACGATAGGGCGTTGATCCACGTTTTCGTGAGTAAATAGTTATTTTAAACGAATCTTCAGTTAGGAATTGAGTAATCGATATTTGTGATATACCATTGATAATTATCGTAATAATAACCACTGTACGGAAGGAAATTTTTTGAGATTTTTAACCGAATGTTGATTACTTGTATTAATCTTTCCAGCACAACGAAAGGCCATCAGCGGACCCTTACGTCTGCGTCTATTTGAGCTCAGATGGTTAGTATATGTATTTCTACATGTATAAATACTTTGTTATTTAAAATGTAAGCTTCGAAAGGTCATAATTGTCTTACTTTGGCAAGGATTTTATTTATCTTGTACATAGTGTGATATTTACATGTTCTTGCATTCTTTCACGCTAGTACAGACATATTTCAGATTATCTTTCCAGGAAAAACTGGATTCGGTGAGAGCTGGAAGAGGGAGAAGCCAACTCTCTCGCAGTGGATATTGCCGATTGTGTTATTTCGCCGTATTTTAATCTATTGTTTTTTTGTTCTTTTTCTTGTTCTCGTTTCAGAACCGAGGCCCACCCGGAGCCGTCGTGGGAGGTGCTTCCGTCGCTGTTTCCGTCGGATCCTGCGGTTCGTGTGCTCCTCCTGCTAGTACAGGTAAGTACCTGGAGCACACTGGTAAGTACGGGTAAGTAATTTCATTCTTTGTTTAACGTTAATATAACTAAGTTGAATCTAACTCCAAAATCTAGATATTTTAGCTAACTTGATTTTAACTAGCCTTAACTCACTTATTTTCAACTAGCCTCAATTAAATTCACTTTAACTAGTCTCATATGAATTTACCTTAATTAGCCTCAAATAATTCAACTTTCACTAGCCTGAAATAAATTGAATTTAACTAACCTCAAATAAATTCACTTTACTTACTTCATATAAATTAACTTGAATAAATTCAACAAACTAACCTTAAATATTTTGACTAACTGGACTTGAATAATATTGACTTTAATTGACTAACATTATCTTTAACTAACTTAAATATAACTTATTTCTAATTAGACTTGAACAATTTGACTCTATAACTAACTTTAATTAACTTGAATTTAACTATCCTTAAAAAATTAACTCAAACTAACCTTAACTAACTTGGCTCTAACTAGCTTTAATTAACTTTAAATATCCTTAAATAACTTCGTTCTAACCAGCGATTGTAATGTAATTGTAACTAACTGTGATAACTTGCTTCTATCTTGTCTTGGATATAACTTGACACAAAAAATAGAAATAAACATAATTTGATAAAACTAATCTTAAATATAACTTTATTCAAACTTGCATTGAAACTCGATTCAAACTAGCCTCAAATATAACTTGACTAAAACTAACCTTAAATGTAACTTGACTGTAACTAGGGGGGCCGTTCAAGTATTACGTAAGCAAATTTTTAGCCATTTTTGACCCCCTCTCCCCCTTGTCAGCAAAATTTCGTCATCAGCTCTGCCCCTGTAAATCCTAACTCATATTTTCATAAGGGATGGTTGATGATGCATCAACTGCCCCCTGTCATCAAAAGTCAGCAAATCGGAAACCCCCCCCCCCATCGATGATGACGTAATACTTGAACGGCCCCTAGCCTTAACATAACTTACCTCTGACCAGCCTCAAATAACTTGATTCTGACTAGCCATGAAATTTAATTGTAACTAGCCTGTAAACTTAATTCTATAAAACGGCCATAAAACTTAACTCTAACTAACTTTAACTAACTTGACTCTAACTTGATTCAATAAGCTCGACTTTAGCCAGCCTTAAATAACTTTGCTCTAACTAGCCTTAAATAAATTTACTCTAACTAGCTTCAAATAATCTAGTTCCAACTAACCGTAATATCCTGCTTTTATCTAGTCTCAAATATAACTTGACTCAAACTAGTATTTAGTATAACTTGACTGAACCTACCCTTAAATATAACTTGACTGAAACAACCTTTAGTTTTAACTTGGCTTAAAAACGAGCCTTAAATATAACTTACCTGTAATCATCCTCAAATAACTTGATTCTAACTAGTCTCAAAACTTGACTCTAACTAGCCTCAAGTAATTTGATTCTAACTAACCGTAATATCTTGCTTTTATCTAGCCTTAAATATACTTGACTGAAATTACCCTTAAATGTAACTTGACTGAAACTAGCCTTAAATATACTTGACTGAAATTACCCTTAAATGTAACTTGACTGAAACTAGCCTTAAATATAAATTTGAACTTAGCCTCAAATATAACTTACCTTTAATCACCTTCAACTAATTTGATTCTAACTGACCTTAAAACTTAACTGTATCTAGCCCCTTAAAACTTTAAAACTAAACTTAAAACAAACCTTAAATAAATTTACTCTAATTAATCTTAAATATGTTTACTCCAACTAGCCTCAAATAATCTAATTCTAACTAATCGTAATAACTTGCTTTTATCTAGTCTCAAACATAACTTGACTGAAACTAGCCTTAAAGATAACTCACCTCTATTCAGCCTAAATAACTTGATTCTAACTAGCCTTAAAACTTAACATTAACTAAATTTAACTAATTTCGCTTTAACCAGCTTCAATGAACTCAATTTTAACCAGCCTCAAATAAATTTCGTTTTAACTACCCTTAAAACTTAACTCGAACTAGTTTCAACTATAATCTAATTCTAACTGACCATCATAAGTTAATTTTATCTAGCCTTAAAAATAACTTGAGATAAACAAGTCTTGAATGTAACTTGACGTAAACAAGTCTTGAATATAACATAACTCAAATTAACGTTAATTATAAAACTTAACTCAAACTAACGTTAATTATAAAACTTAACTCAAACTAACGTTAATTATAAAACTTAACTCAAACTAACGTTAATTATAAAACTTAACTCAAACTAGCTTTAAACATAACTTGACTGAAACTAGAATTAAATATAACTAGACTCAAACTAGCCTTAAACATAACTTGACTAAAAGTAGTTTTAAATATAACGACTCAAACTAGCACTGAATATAACTTAACATAAAAACCAGCCTTGAAAAAGTTAATTAAATACAACTTGACTCAAACTAGTCTTAAAACTTGACTCTAACTAGCTTTAAAACTTGACTCTAACTAGCCTTAAAACTTGACTATAACTAGTCTTAAAACTTAACTCTTACTAGATTTAAAACTTAATTCTAACTAGCCTTAACTAACTTGGCTCCAACTAGCCTCAAATAAGCTGATTAACCTTAAAAGTATAACTCAATTTAACATTAACAAAATTAGATCTAACTAGATTTAACTATTTTAACTTTGACCAGCCTTAAGCTCTAACTTTAATACAAATACAAATACAAATACAAATACAACGCCACAACAGGCAAAATGCCCAACGAGGTGGCTGATAAAAAGATGCCCATAAAAATATGATATATTTTGATTAACCACCTTAACTATCCCCAAGTAACTTGGTATTACCTACAATTAAATAACTTGTTTTGAACTAGCCTTGAAAAGTTTTTGTAATAAACCTCAAATAACTTCAATCCATTTAATACAAATTTTAATGTTCAGCTTATTTTTAATATGTATGATATTTATAAACTAACCGATAAATAAAACCGAAAAGAATGAATTATTTGCAAACTGTCTATAATTGGTGCTTAATTAATAGCCAACTAAATAAGAACGAAATTAATTACAGACGTCTTAGGAGATTAAAATAAAATGTAATTATAAAAAATTTTAAAGATAAAACTTATTTTAAATAAAAAAAAAAAATTAATGGGACTCGTAGTTGCAGCCACCTCCCCGTGGTTGAGTCCCGGGAAGTTGCCACAACTTGGTAACTTGCCAAGAGCTGCAATTAAGTTTGATTATCCGTAAATAAGAAAAGAAATTCATAAATGCTCTGACTTATCTACGTATTTTATACGATAGATGTCTGATACTGTTGATAAGTTCATTGCGAACACCATCAGTGGCCCTGCAGTTGTCTAAACGGTATTTCATCTCTTAACATGTACAGAGGTTCTCAACTTTTTTTCAGCCGCTACCCAAAATCAACAACAAAATGGCGCTTCGCGACCCATGGGACAGTTTGTTTTTCGAAATTAGTGAAACATAGATTAGTGACGATATAAGTGCATTTATAATAAGACTGCGATTGAATTTGTTCGACGAATCCCCCTGCAAATCAAGTTTCGGACCCACAGCCCGAGAAGCCTTGGCTGTAAGTGGTTTTGTACGACCAATCTCGCAAGCTCTTGCGAATCAAGTGTGGGGTCGCGATTCATAGCTTGAGAACCCCTGGCTGCAAGTGGGTTTGCAAGATCTATCTCGCGTACCCTTGCGAATCAAGTGTTGGTCATGACCCATAACTCGAGAATCCCTGACTGTAAGGGGGATTTGTACCATCCATATTTGTTTGACCCATCTCGCAAGCCCCTGAGACATAATTTTGATTCCGACCCATAGATTAGAAACCCCTGGTTTTATATCATTTAAAGTGTTATTAAATCACCTGCAGCGCGGAGATCCGCTGTTGATACGGATGTGGGAGGCTCCACATTTTAAACGGTTCGTACACGACGTTTAAGAGTATCCTCTCAAGGGAATACTCAAATCGAACTCGCGTAGCCTCAACTTACACGCATTCCAGTCGAGGGAGATTATTTGAGGGAGGCTGCATCAGGGAGAAAACAAATGTTAAATCCAATGCGTGGCCACCCCAGCTTACAACCTAGAACGACAAAAATATGAAAAAATTCTACGAAGTTGCGCTACAAATGTTTCTTCCGACTAGCCCGACAAGTCGCATCAGATATTTCGTCACCAATACGTCAATATCCTTGTGTGAGAAGATCCATAGAAATACACGTGTTCAATCCTCTGGATACGAAGTTTCTTAACAGTCGCCAGTTTTTAGTATCTTCATAAGAGGAGGCCCTAAAATGCGTAATTGATTTATATTCAGCTAGCCTAGTGATTTTTAACGTGGGCGTTAACGCCCGCTGGGGGCGATGGAATTTTCCAGGGGGGCGGTAGAAGCTACGGGTATAACATAGTTGACACGTAGGGGTTAGATTGCGTTGGGGGGGGGGCGATGGGAGAAAAATTTTCTGAAGAAGGGGCGATGGGGCAAAAAAAGTTGAAAAACTATGAGCTAGCCAAAGCACGGAAGGAACCTTACGTTTTGGCGTTTTCATGCTGACTGGCAGTGAGTGCGACTGCTGCGAAAAGCGTCTCAAAGCAGTTGACTGTACGCATACGCGACGATTTCAATAAAACCCCAGAGAAATATCCTATCGATAGTACATCATTTTCGCAAACTAAACATGTGTCGTTCATCCAGTAGAAGCCATTACATTGATACCTCGGTTAATGATAATTCGTCCCGGAATCACGTTCATTAGCCGAAACCTGATTTCCCTTAGGTTACTGTGGGAATTGGTTAGCTTCGTTCTAGGAACTGCCTAAAAATTCAGTTCACTGATACACTCGTATCTGCTAAGGCGATTGTATAACGACTGCTTTATTCTAATGGCTATAGATGGTACCGACTCCAGCGCCTCATGAGACAGTCTTTGTTATATGGCCTTGCTGAAACCATTAAAATCTTGAGGCATTATTTCCCCCCCTTGTTTTAGGTGCATTTTGTCTTAGCTTGATCATTCCTCTTATATGGAATTGCTCAAAATCTTTCTGATAGGAAAAAAAGGTGTATCTAAAAGATATTCCGGGGTGGAAATGAACTAAGTTTGGCACGAAAATTCAGCTCACGACGCGGGTGTTTTATGTTAGTGCATGCATCAATATCAACTGTAATGTTCGTCAGGAGAGGCAGTAAGACATGGAAAAAAAATCTGCCCTCTCTCCTCTATTTCCAGCCATTAGTGATTTTTCAGAAACTTTAACGGTAGGTGGCAACCTTACTTGCTTTTGATAATTATTTCGGCTGTAATTAATAACACTACTTACCTTTGACATTTTTTCGCCTGTAATTAGGAACTTTTCACTTGCATTTGACAATTAATTGTTTCGCGATAATTGACGATATCCCTTACGGATCCCGATTTCCAGTAGTTTTAAGCGATAAATCTAGTCAGAATCGTGATGTGTGTATTGATAATTTTCTATCGGAATATGTTTCACGGGCCGGATGACGACCCGCATTTGACCCGTGGGCTGGAGAATGTGCACCCCCCCCTGCTTTATGAGATTTTGTGTACAATTGCTTATCCCTGATTCCGTGGCACTTCAGTGTATTTAAAAACATTTTTTTCAACATAACTATACGATTTTATTTACAATATTTATTTTCGAATTCTTCAAAGAAAGTGACAAAGCTGGAAATCGTGAGAATTTTTTTCATTGGAAAATCCATAGGTGTGGCCGTGAAAGATTCCCAAGAAATGAAAGTAAAGGATTTCCTTTATTTTATTATGTTAGTTTCTTTCATTTCTGGAGATACTCTCGAGAGAAATCTAGGAAAATGTGAGCATTCTTTGAGAAATACGAAAAATAGAGTGGAAAATTTCTTTTATATCCCTTTATAAAAGTATGTTGGTGAAATTTCTTCGATAGGAATTCGCTGACGTATCATAGTACCACAGTAATCGAATTCTAGGTGGGAATATTTTTTGATTCTCTTGAACAGAAACTTCAATTGTGTGGTCACTGCGAATTATAAATTCTATGTAACTCTTCTATGAAAGTCTTCTGTATATCGGAGGTGCATAACTTCTGTTCCGCGGGACAAGGTCCACGAAAGTTATTCCATTAGAAAAATATTAATGCACACAAAACGATAAATACCTAGGGCTGACCATATTTTCTTCATGAAAATATGGGAAATTAAGAGGGATCCATACGGGAACCAAAAAATTGTCAAATGAAAGTGAAGTTGCCAGTTATACATCCCAAAAATTGTCAAATGCAAGAAAAGTTGCCATTACAGTGAAAAACTGTCAAACGCAAGCAAAATTGTCAATCGCTGCCAAAAATTTTGAAGTGCAGGTAAGGTTACCATCTACAGCTAGTAATTCGCTATTCGGAAGATTCTACGTCAAAATAACAAGAAACGAAATAGGATGCCGTATTTCAAAATGTGGCAAACTTGCTAGGTAGTCTGAATGACGTTTATGACAAACAGTGCAGAGGCCTTCTGTGTCTAGGAGGTGCTGATCTGAGGTCCACAAATTATTTGGATACTTTTCCTATATAACTTGAAGTATCAACTGTTCACCAGTAAAATGTAGCGAAGGGACTTTCTTATTAACCTGTATAGCGAAATATTGAAGCTCGGTTAGCAATGAAAAATTTTTTTTGTATGTGTCCGAAAAAATCAAATTATTTACGTGAAAGTATATATACTTATGAATGACTATTTAATTCACCAAACTATTTTTGCAAGTAGACGTATGTATATGTTTACGACCGGCGGTTGATAAGGGTTAAGGACTTTGTGGACACGCTGTATATAAAATGGATTTCACCATGACCCGAGAAAAATACGACACAGAGAATATTAGCTTTTACAAATAAAAAACAAGTTCAAGAAAACCTCATTACCATAAAACTTTGATGTAGATAGATAATAGATTAATTTTCTTTTTTGCAAGTCAAGGCCTTACATGCTTACACGTGCGTATGTTCTTTTTTGATGGAGAAGCCGCAGAACCTCTAGTTTAAAAAGTCAAACATAGGCAAAAAAATAATCATTGTTTACCCCTTCTCGACTATTTATTTCCTAACACTAAATGAAAGGATTAAATTGAAAGTATCAAAGAAAGAACAAAAAAAACCCCCATCTAATAGAATTTGCCGGAGAAATAATAAAGGCTTAAGAAAAGACTTTTCAAACGGATTATCAGCTTTATGCTTATACATTCTAAGTAATAATCTCGAGCGAGAAAATTTAATGAAAATTAAAAACTATTAACTTTAATTCAATTGTTAGAGAAGGACGAGTAAAAAAAAAAAAAAAAATGTATATATATATTGATTATGGGCGCGGGGACTCGGCCCCGAAAAGTTTCTGATAAAAATCCCCTTATTAAATGCATTAATCATATTTTATAGTATTAAAAGATAACACCTATGGCATTTTAATAACTCGGGAGCATGGAAAGGGGGAAAAAAAAATCTATGAATCAGTTTTTAATCTTTAATGAGTTTCCAGGCACTCGCCTCATTTAATTTCGTCGGAATTATTAAAAATTTGTTTTTGACGTACGTCCTGAGTTTTTTTTTTCCTGTTTTATGCTTGTATGCATGCATGTTTTTTTACTTCAAAAATTCGCATGAACTGATTTAAAAGAGAAATCAAATATTTCTCTCCATAATGTTTTTTAATGATTATAAATTTTTAACATGATTTATATAAAAATATAAAGAATTTCAATAAAGTTTCTATTATAGGGTGTCCCATAAATTTGTAAAAAGTCCAAAAATTCATAAACAGTAAAAGAATTGGTATTGTATTTGAATGGAGTTACCGAAAACATTATTTTCACGAAGGGGGATTTTCTGGCACAGAAAAAAGGTTTAAATTCTTGCTGATAGATGGCAGGCATTACGAGGAAGGGAATAATAGAATTCTGGATCTGATAATTTCTTCGATCTGTTCTGTGCCCGAAACGTTCGCAAATCGTAAGCACACCTTTCGTGGTTGAGGTAAAACAACTTCACCAACAGTGCAAACCTTATGTAGCGCACTCTCTCTGATAGCAAAAAAATATTCAGAAATATTCTTTTAATCGTACTCCCTTGTATTTTATAGGAGTCAGATTTGCATGTCATGATTTATTCTCATGCAGTGCCCTCTATCGACAAAAATTCAAAACATTTTTTTTCTGTACCATAAAAAAAAATCCCCTTTGTGTGAGTGTGTAACTTTCAAATTTTCCAATTCCTTTCATTTTTTATGAATTTTTAAATTATTTACGAATTCATGGGATACACTGAATATAAAGCGTCCACTGTTATTTTTATTGGATAATTGATTTTAGAGATAACTTTCAATTATCGTATTTAATTAACACCTTGTACATATGGAAATTACTATAAGGCACATATATTGGAACTTGGAAAAAAAATAATAAAAAGCCACCCGGACGAATGGCATTTAATTTGACGAGTGTATAAATTAAAGCTTTGGATTATAACCACCATTCTTTTATTCTGATTGAGTTCACTTTGACGCATACAGTTACCACTAAGATAAATATGTGGGTTGGACCTCTCTCCATCCGGCAGTGACGTGTCATCGAAGAGTTGTGGTGGCATTTTCTTAGTGATTTATCTGCATTTAGGCTAAATTCTGTATAGCTATGACCGTGACCTGGATTTGACTATGCTTTCTTTCCCACACAAAACACATACATGCACACACACTAATTATCTTACAAAACTGACAGTCTATTTTTTTTCCCCCCTTCTTCATAGGCCTTACTGGGCCCGTTCGTAACCCCACAATCAGCCAAGAGCTGGGCATGGGGGGTAACAATTTGATTCTGTTCTGATTCTGTCAATTGCTCGATTGCATAAAGTGACATTTGGGTGAAGTTTCGCTGATCTTGGTGTATTATACTATGCTGATGGTAGCATTTATCGGAGTGTATGTGTTTTTTTTCCCTCTATTATCTTACAAGCACTTCACATCTACACAAACTTGTCTATAACCCTCTTCATAGCTAGCAGTCTGTAAGTCGCTGGGCAGCGACGAGAAAAATTAAATTCTGTCTGTCTGTTTGTGAAAATTTTTAACGATTTTCTAAGTTAAAAAAATCCATTCATGATGAATTTATGAAGTTGGAGTTTTCATAAGGTCCTGAGGTTCCACAACGTATTTGTTACGGCAAATGTGATAAATTGGTTATTGTGCATACTTGCCAATCGTCTCGGTGAGTTTGATAAATTTATCACCTTTATCGGTGGATATGCATAATACACCCAAACGCCATTGGCAAATTTGAGAAATACTGGAAACATTATCATTTTCACCGGTGATTATGCATGATAATAATCAAGTGTCTTTGGTAAATTTGATAATTAATTGGAGTTTATCGCCTTCATATATGTGCTTATACATAATAACCTACTGCAGTGGTTCCCAAAGTGTGGGTCTCGAACTAGGGAGGTCGTCAATGAACTAGAGGGTTCACGAGAGATTCTCCAAAATAAAAACGTCCAAATAAGAAATTGATGTTCATTTTAAAAATATGTCAAAACTAAAAAAAAATACCTTTACTCAGCTGAGCTAATTACCATGTACCATACAATGCAATTTTATCAAATTATACTTCTACAATAATCAATATATCAAGTTAATACTTTTACAAGGTGACTAAAGCCAAGATTACATCATAAAAGTTTGATAAAAGTTGTATTATAAAAATGCAGCCAATAAGACAATCGGTTGCATTTGCGCGAATGTAACCAGTAAGATTATTGGTTGAATTTTTCAAATCATACAAAAATAACTTTTATCAAACTTTTATAGTGTAATCCCGGCCTTAGAGAAAATCACCCGATTTTAAAATTGTATGTTTCTCAAAAGTTAAAAACACAGAATGTAATAAGTAGAGCTCTCTCGGATTTTTATGCCCCTAAAGATGAAATGTCATTGCTGATCGGTAAATTCAGGTTTTATTAACCTATCAGCAACGACGTTTCATCTTTAGGGCATAAAAATCCGAGCCCCAGTGATAAGTAATATATGTGAACATAAGATGGAAAATGTGCCTACGTTTTTTTATTAAAAATTTTTGCTAATGGTTGATTTCAAGTGTAGAATCATTTTGAAATCGGATGATTCTTCCTTAATCACCCTGCATACGAAAATCAAGGAACATACACCTCGCTGCATTTCCATGTTGCATAAGGGACAAGTTTGGGCCCTAGTGTAATAGGCGAATTTGATAAATATGAAATAAGTTCCAAATGAGTCTAGTATGTGGTGAATATTGTCGTATCCCGATATAACGATAACAAATTTTACGATTGTACCCCGATGTAATGATACAAGACGTGTTGAATTATCGTGTATAGCATATCATGCAGTACGATTTATTATGTTTACCAACGAGGCGAGGCTTAAGTACTATGCATAATCACCGGTAAAAGCGATAAATTTAGGGAAATTTATCTGACCTACCAAAATGCTCGGATGATTATGCATAACAACTGGTTATTATATATAATAACCGGATTTATCACATTTACCGAGATTAACATATTGATATGCTGAATGACTCCGCGTGATGGACGGCGGCAACATTCCGTTAATAGCAGATATATATATTGCATTAGCAAAGGTGGAGTACATCTGTAGCACGACTTATCATGTTTAACAACGATGGGACACTTGGGTAGTACGCATAATCGCCGTTAAAAGTGATTAATTCAGAAAAATTCATCAAATTTGCTAACGACGCTTGGGTACAATTTTAATCAATGGTAAAAGTGATTAATTTAGGGAAATTCATCAAAATTACCAAAATGCTCGGTGATTATGCTATTATATATATTCGGTGATTATTATCTATAAATGTACCATGGGCTTTGGAAATGTAGCACTTCGTTTATTTTTTACGAAATCTAGTATGACATGGTATGGATGGTCCGGGGCCATGGGTTCAGCATGTCTAACGTAATGAATAAATTGAATACGTAATAATTTTCCTCCTAAATAATTTTGAAACAAATAATTACCAAGAAAAGAAGATGAAACTTTAATTAGGAAGAGTTGGTTCAAACAGAATTTTAATTTTTGTTTTTGCCACTTGATTCTTGAGGTTCCCAAACCATAATTACTAATTATTTTAATTAAATCAAGCTAATTAGTTTATATTAATAAAAAAATTAATTAATTGGGAACTTAAATTAATTACAAAAAAATATCTATGCTAAATTAATCTCAAATTTCTTAATCTTCTTAACTATGTTATTTAAGCAATCAGTTATCATATGTAAAAATATTGTGGAATTTGGTCATGAAATGAAGTTGTCGAAAATTGGTCATCTGAAATCACTCTGAAAACCACCATTTAATTTTCTAAAAAAAATTATTAAAATTTTTAGAAAAACAAATCTAAAAATTTCCGAAAAACCAACAGAAAATTAGGTTTTAAGGTAAAATTCTTAAAATTTGTTGTTCATAGAAAGTCCCCTCACATCCTAGATCGGAACGACTTTGCTGTATAAAAAATATATATTCCTAAAAATTATAGCAAATTTTTAAGGAAACACATAATATATATCTTTTTCTAAAAAAATCTCCAAATTTATCATTCCTTATTCAAAATTTCAAAAAAAAAAAAAAAAAAAAATCGTTTGAACTTTAGTTTGAAGGGAAATATCTCAAAAGTGCAAACTTCTTCTCAAGAAAAATGAGATTGTGTCTCTTTTGATTTTTAAGAAAAAATTCAGTTCATCCGAGAAAGTTCTTCGAAATTTCCATTTTTAAAAAATTCAGGGAATACACACATTTTTCATGCAAGTTTTGTTACCAAGGGTGGAAAACTTTTCCAGAATGCTATCTTCGGTTAAAAAAAAAAAGAGATCAATGTTACACGATATGCTGTAATAGTGATGGGAAAACTACGGCCCGCGGGCCAGATGTTACCAACCAAGAGGTTCCATCCGTGTGGCCACCAAACGTGTTCCGGTAGAAAAGTATCAATACAAACAATACAATGAATATCTAGTCTGACCATATTTCTTTCATAAAAATACGGGAAATAGAAACTCGGGATTCATACGGGATATCACAAATTATCGCCAAAAAATTGCAAGCCAAATTTCGCCAAGCCGCCTGGCAGTCGAGTGGTTAGGGAACTAGCTTCTCACAGTGCAGGTCTGGGTTCGAATTCCGGTTCGGGCATGGATATTTACTAACACTAACAAATTCCCTGGACGGATCATGCTGATCCCTTGGGAATACGTGAGGATCACGTTATATTATATAAATTTGTCAAATGCTAATTTGTTAAGTTACTAATTATAGCTGAAAAAGATTGTCAAAGGCAAGTAAAGTTGTCAATTTCTGCCATAATACAGTCAAACCTCGTTAATGAGTCACTCTTGGGAGAGCAAAAATATGACTTAGTAAGCGGAGTGACTCGTTAAACGGAGTAAGCCATAGCTGTGCCAATTCCTGCCTGAGGACAATTGGGACTTCCAAAAAGTGACCCGGTAAGCGGAGTGACGTGTTAACCGGGTGACGCAGTAACGAGGTTTGACTGTATTGCCAACGGCAAGTGAAGTCAATTTCAGACATAAAATTGTCAAAGGCAAATAAAGTTGCCCTAACTATTGTTAAAATTGCTGGCGAGGGGGGAGGGGGAAGCTTCCACAAGCAGCAAAGAGTGAAAATTTATAATTCATCAAACAAAACGTATATACACGTTTGGTAAATATGTGAGATGAATATGTTTATACGACATGATAATTATGACCAAATCGTGAAAAAACATAGTTATTGATTTCAAAAGTTCAAGTAAACCTAATTGAAAATAAGAGAGAAAACGGAACGGAAAATTTCATAAAAAATGTTGGGACGTCCAAAATTACGGAAATGTCCCGTAAAATACAGGTCATATGGTCACACTATACATATAAGTTTCTGGTCTGCGAGCGAAAGAAACACCGCATTTGTGGCTCGCTGACGGAAAAGTTTGCTCACAATTAGGCTATAATATATTCAGAGATAAATCGAAATGCAGTCACAGATTCAATGCATACAGTATCTAAAACTATTGCCTTTTAATTATCCGCCATTAAAAATTCCATTCGAAAAGAATAAATATTTAAAAATTCTTGACGCATTAAAAAACTCATTTTTTTTAATATTTAAATTTTGGGAATTTGATACCAATCAGGAAAAGATAATTAAAAAGTGCGTATTAATATCAGCGCAAAGTACGTATATAATAAAATCCCTATTCTGTGGACACACACACCGGCGAACAAAAAAATTCACCCCTTATAAGATGGGTGATCGTAAGGGTGGGGGTCCCGTTTACGCTTTCAACTCCCATAAAAAAATAACTGAAATTTTTTCTTCACAAAAACGGATGTAAATTAGTGCTGTTAGTATAATTTTAATTGCAATAATACACCATTACAGCAATTTAATTAATTAGAGTGGATTTTTTTATTAGCTGAAATGGTTAAGTAGGAGTAAAATGTACAGTTCACCTTGGTTTTTATGCTATCTTCAAACAGATAAAATCTTGCTTTGTGGAGTTGAATGGTTCTTATCTTGAACTTTATTTCTTATTCCCTCCATTTGGAACGATTTTATAAAACTCTGAACACGTAAAATTGCAGCAGCTTCCAAAAAAATGACATCAAGGAATCAACTCTTTCTAGGTAAAAAAGTATTGTACTTATGTAGTCGTATTTCCTACCAAAATGGCAATGAAAGATGCTTTTTACTGAAATATCAAAAAAGAAAAAATAAGTTGAGAATTGGTACAATGGGTTTTTCTGCCATGTACACTCATTGCCATAAAAATTTGCGCACCCAGAAGAAGTCGTCAAAATGAAACGAAATTTTACACATGTAAGTACTACGTTGATATAAGTAAGTGATTAGAAAATCCAAGAAAAAGGATCATTTATTGCAGAAAAAGTACAGATGAACAGAAGTTTTAGTACTCTGTTGAACCCCCTCTAGCGCGAATGAACGATGCGATACGAGCGGGCATTGAGGCATACAAGTTCCGTATGATGTCCCGAGACATCTCGTTCCACAGTTGCTGTAAATGCGCCTCTAGTTCGACCAACCTCGTAGGGTGTCCAACTTGCCGTCCCGAATGATCCCAGATATGCTCGATTGGTGACAAATCTGGGGATAGAGTAGGCCAGGGAAGGGTGGTAATGTGGCGGAGGCAGTCTTGTGACATCCTTGCTGTGTGTATCCTAGCATTGTCTTGTTGAAAAATGGCTCCTGGGAGCCCTGCCATGAGTGGCAACACGTGTGGCTGAAGGATGTTATGGACGTACCGCTGGGCTGTCATTGTGCCATGGATCAATATTAGGGGTGACCGTGTATCGTAAGCAATGGCACGCCATACCATGACACAAGCTGTGGGAGCGGTGTGTCGCTGTAAAGCGTCTCACGAACACGATTGTCATCACTGCTCAAGTTGAATCTCGATTCGTCGCTGAAGACGACCTGGTTCCATTCCGTTGCAGTCCAATCCCGTCGTGCTCGACACCACTCCAAACGGAGGTGTTGGTGGGTGGGTGTCATTGGCAGCACACGTAATGGGCGCCGCGATACCAGATGTCCTTCAGCCAGGCGCCTTGCGATGGTTCGGGAAGACACAGGGGCCCGTAGTGAAGCTGCTGCCTGTGTCTGGATAGCGGCCAATGAGGCAGTTGGCTCTACGCGTGCGTTTCGGATGATGTGACGGTCTTCTCGACGACTGGTCTGTCGAGGGCGTCCTGAACCTGGTCGCCGTGTAAATGACGTCTCTTCTGTTCACTGGTCCCAACACCTCCTCACACTAAAATCAAAACGGCCTAGTTGACGAGCTACTCGCCGAGCTGACCACCCAGCTTCCATCATCCCGATGATTCTTCCCCTATCGAACTCTGAAACTGCTCATATGGTCTTCGACGGCGGCGTAACGGCATGTCTACCTCAGCATTTCCTTTGCAAACGATTAAATACACTCCAGCAAGCTCTGCTTATCTGTTTTATACTCCAAGGAGAACGAACAACGTTCAACGCCCTCTAGTGGCATTACGCAATGCGCAATCACGCTGCATTTCTAATCATTTGCATATCTGCCCTACATGTACCTTCAGGCCAACTTTCGTTTCGATCCCACAATTATTTCTTGGTGCGCAAATTTTTATGACAATGAGTGTATATCAAAATAAAGAATGTCTTGACTCAGCTGAGCAGTTGTTTACAATACATGTGTGTCACATAATGTAATTTTCTTCAAATTATACACGCACAATAATCAATATTCCCAGTCAATACTTGTACTGGGCGATTCAGAAATAATCTTCTGATTTCATGATAAGTAATATGTGAATACAGAGAAGGATTTAGATTATGATTATGACCTACATTTTAGATAATGAAAATTAATGACGCTAGTCCTTTACGAGTTGCGCTTTTGGTGAAGAAATGACGTGTAGTTAGCAGAAATCTTTCCGAGTTCTTCCGTTTTCTTGATGTTAGCCCTTCATTACCGTTCAGAGTGTTCTTGAGCCTATTGCTTGGAGTATGTTGAGGAAATAAATGTGTTACAAGTCTAGTTGACGAGCTAAAATAAGTGGAAATATTCAAAAACATGTGCGTGGTTTGAAATTGTCCATAATTAATCAATTCGCTGTCGACTGAATATTGGAAAATAATTTGATTCTAATTTTCATTGATTACGCAAATAAAAATCGTGATGAACAGGCGATAAGTAAAGTGCTTTAGGGATAATATTTAAATCGGGAACGTCCAGAAGAACCGGACGTACTGTCATCCTATGTAAGGGGGGGGGGAGTGGTCACCGATAAAGTTCTTGTGGTAAAGGGGTCTTGCCTCAGCAAGTCTGGGAAACATTGCTGTGCGCGATCATCCAACAAACACACACAGGGCCGTCATTTCAACTTTTTCCAGGGGGGGGGGGGGACGGAAGCACGTGTACTCAGTGTATGTATATATATATACCAATTTTAGTGTATTTTCAACGGGGGGGGGGCAGGGGAGCAACGGCCCCCCCTGTCCCCCCCCCTAATGACGGGCCTGCCTACAAAAGAAGGGTTTTCTCAGGAGAAGACAATTTAAAAGTTAAAAAAGCTTGAATTTAAATGAAAAAATATAATGTTCTTATGATTTCTTTTATCCAATGTTATATAGAACTGGATATTGATGATGAAAAAACATCATCATCCGGAACCTAGACATTGCCAGAACGCCATGTTTTCTGTTCCTTCGTCGACCTGCGTCATTCAGAGATGTGTTACTTTGCGTCATTATGAGACCGGTATGACCATGGGATTACTACCAGTGGCTCGGTATTATTACCCAGGAACCAAGGGAGTTGTTCCACCTTAGGTGACGAGGAAGCCACCATAGGAAATAAGGGAACCATCAATTATCACCTTAGGAATTACTGCGTAGGCCTTCCTTCGATAGGGTTCACTACCTACGTCACTTACTACCCCGGATTTATTACCTTGGATCTTTTGCCCTGGGATTTATGACCTCGAAACTACCAAGGAGTTACCTCAGATTTTCTAGCCTGGAATTACCATCTCGGGGATTATTACCTGAGAATCAACTCCTCGAATTTACCACCCGGGCCCACGACCTGGGATTTACTACAAGGAATTACCACCTGGACGTGGCTCGGAAACACTCGAATGTCACAAACGAATCGCTATCGAACAGAATCCTCAAGATTCTGTTCCAACGAGTCGCTAGAGAACAGAGGCAGCCATGAAGAGAATTCTAATCTAGAAGATTCTTCCAGAACCATTTTCTGAACCTAAATCGACGTAGGCTATTCAGAAAGGCAGCCCTCTTTTATAGTCATCTCAAACAATAGGGAGTTGGTTCTAGAGTCTCAACAATGCGTTCGTATTATTCGGTTGGCGTATTGTCTCTCTATTTTTTCTTTTCTTTTTTCGGCAACAATCACACTCTTTCTATTTTTGTCACGAATGGAGTTAATTGATTGTTAACAAAATAACTAAAATATAACACGCTTCTAAAGTTGAATATGCAATTCTAACACTGCATGATGATCATCATAAGTTGTACATTTTGTGTTATTTTCATCGAATGAAACTGATAAAAAACACTAACATTTGAATAAAAATGTATTTCTTTCACTAAATTTACAGTTCGAGTTCCCCTGGAGAGATTCTTTTCATACTGATTTGGACACATACATTTTTTCATACATACATTAGCCATTATCCTGGAGCAACACATTTAATTTACATACACATTATCTAAAATTATTTCTCCGTAATTTTCCATAATAGGAAAGTTCCATCTGATTCTGAAAAGAAGGAATATTCAAGATTACTTTTCATTATCAAGCTCATTTTTAATAGAGTGAATTTGAAACCAATCACAGAAACACAGAAATGAAATTAAAAATTTATTTATGTACCACGAACCTAATAATACAGTGTGGACGAGAAGTCCTCTGTGCACATTTTAAAAATTGATAACATTAATTCATGTAAAAAGGTGCAGTTCACACTAAAATACTTATCATGGCCTAGAGGTTTTTTTTGATGAATCAAAAATAAAGTTCGAATTTTACTCACAAGTGGCACTGGAAAACGAAAGACTCGACATAAATAAAATGCAACATGAACAGTGTATGATTAGTATTTATAACTGTTTGCGCTACATAAAACTACCATATTTAAACATGAGCACTCTTTCACCAGTTTAGATGTAGCCCGAGTTAAAAAAGACGCTCATATTGAAATGTATTAGTTAAGTTTAGCGAATTTGCCATAAACATTAATTCTACACTGTTTGTGTTGCTATTTTTTTGTGTTACGTCGAGTTTGTTGTATTACATCACCACCTGTGAATGTAATACGAACTTTATCTCTTAATTTACCAAAAAAAAAACCCGTAAAAACAAACAACAGAAAATCTCTATCTCATGAAAAGTATTTTAGTGCAAACCGCATCTTTTTATGTCAATTGGGTGATTCGTTATTGACTTTCGAAATGTGTCCAGGACGTCTCGTCCCCCCTGTTTATCTAAACATTTAAATAACTGATATTTTGTTCTTCGATGTTCAATAGAACAGGAACACTTTTTTTAATGCCAGAAACTCTTCAAATTGAGATACTATATATTACTCAAAACACAATTATATATTATTTATTTAAATATATTTTTATTTAGTTGATGATTAACTTTTGTGACACGACTCTGTGGATGCCCAAGAATTTTTTTTGTTTACATTTTACCAATTGAAATGCTTAGAAATCACAATTAAGGAAAACTACGCATTTCTCCCTAATTGTTTTGAACAGCGTACTTACAGTTTATTCGTTTAGCTAACATAAAAACTACCGGAAACAACTCTTAAAATTTTACACAGTGGAAAATGCATGAAAAAATTCCCAAACTGATTATAATAGATACTTTGTATGCAATCCTTCAGTTAAAAGTATTTAAAATAGTTTATTTTGCTCTGAGAATCACGATAATCCGAACTTGAAAAATTCGTTATTTAAGGCGTGAGGATAGCATATACAATTACTCTCGTATCACCAATTAGTGCAATTTTTCCTATCATTTCCTGCGATTACCGTGTAAAAAATTCCCGGTTGTTGACAGGGAAAAGAGTCAACATGGATGAGTAGAAATATTGAACACACAGCGCCAACGGCAAAACACTCACAAGGTTAAAAGAATGATAAACAGTTGCTGAAAACTTGCGAAAATGAGAGAATAATTTTTCGGAAAAGCAATTACTATACAACTATATATTCAGTAATATTTTCAAAACTATTTTCAAGATTTTTATATTTTCCATAGAGGAATCATTTCACCGTTAACAGGAAAAGCAAAACAAAAAAATTCTTTATCAAAATTAATCATGATCGAAACATCAAAGTACGTACATACTTGCAAGAGCTAATGAAAATTATAGATAAATCTAAGTAAAGGCTCTTTGTTTAGAATCGCCTGAGCAACTTTAATTTATTCACCTCATTTGTTTATCGCCTGGAGCATCATCATCATTATTAGTAAAGAGTGTCAAGGGGTCGAAGTGTACATATACGCATATATACCCCCGTTCTAATGAGAGCGCTTCCTTCGCATATTATTTGAATGGAAACACGCTTCGCTTATTTTTAAAAGTCAAGAGATTTTCCTGCCTTCAGGCACAGCAATCCTCCACAAAATGCATAATGAATCGAGAGGCGTTAATTATTCCGGGGAAGTTGCCTGCACATTTTTCCCGAGGATTAGATCGGATTAGCGTCGCGTTGTTTTGAGTGAGTTCTGCTGAGTCGTGTTATGACAGCCCTAAAGCTCCGCTAATTCAAGGATTCATTTGCATCGCAACCTACCGGCGGAACCGAGTTAATGTTTCGAGGAACTGATGTACTGGCGGTGGTGGTGATTTCTTTCACGGTCTCTGCAAACAACATTTTTTTGAAAATTACCGGAAATTCAGAGATCAATCCTTCCATAGTTTTCATATTTACTGCGTTATTTATTAAACTGCGCTGTGCGTAGAAAGAAGCTGCTTCACATACCCCGAGAAAATTACTCCAAGTGGTTTTTTTACTTCAAATCACATCTTCGCTGATTTTAGTTTGACTCAATTGTTTTCCAAGTAACAAAATCAAATGTATATATTACGGTAAATGCAATAAATCCGGTTATTATGCATAAACACTGACGATTTTGGTAAGTTTAATAATTTTCCCTAAATTTATCACGTTTACCGGCGATTATGTATAATAATACCTAATCGTCATTGGTAAACTTTATAAATGCTAAAAAAACCATCACTTTTACCGGTGATTATGCATATACCCAAGCGTCGTTGGTAAATATGATAAATCACACTAATATCTATATGATAAATCGTAATTGAAATTTTGTACTGGTGAATATGATAAATGGGTATTGGTTATAAATTGGCGATAAGATTTATTATTCAGATGACCGACCTGTGAGTCAGTCTGAATCGGATATGATGAACTCTGATTTAACGAATTGTTCAAACATCCCCGAAATAACTACTACAATAAACTTCTATTTGACGAACTCTGAAATCAGACCTCGATATAACAGTCCTATTTAACAAATTTCACGATCGTACCCTGATACCCAATATAACGAACGTTCATTCAAAAAATTCTTCGACTTAACAAATTTTCGCAAGTTTTTGTGCGGGAGCAATCAGACAACCCCCAACCACCCTATAACCAATTCTTACTTAACGAATTATACAATGAGCCCCGATAAACTCATTTAGGATTCCTTCTTTTTTACATTTATTAAATTCATCAGTTACACTAAGGTATTACACATAACATCCGATAAAAGCGATAAATTTCAAGCATATATAAATTTTACCAACTACACTTGGGTATTATGCATAATCACCGGTAAGGGTGATAAATTTATCAAACTTATGAATGCGAAATTATAGTGATTTGAAAAATATTTTTGGAGATGAATGCAAAATTATTTTTTTGAAATTTTTTTTTTTTGCTAGCGAATGCGAAATTTTTGTGCTTTGTGGATGAATGCCAAATTTACAATTTGAGAAATATTTTATGGATAAGTGCAAATTTTTTTGCGGGTAAATGCAAAATTCATTGGTGTGTCCCATAAATTCGTAAATAGTATGAAAATTCATGAAAATTGAAGGAACTGGATGTAGTTTTCGAAAAAGTTATTCTTACGGAGGAGGGTTTTTTTGTACGGAAAAGTTCGTTCTCTCCAATTTCTGCTGATAGATGGAGCTGCATGAATGCAAATCAATAGAAAAATCCAAATCATAGTAATATAAAATGTAGGGTGTATAAGTAATAAATATTAGTTAACAGCTCATTTCTGAATTTTACTCTTACTGACGTTTACATTAGGTACTCGTTGTGATGTCGACAATGTTGGATAAAGCACTATTGGTGAAGTTTTTCTACCTCAGCCACACGAATCACCGGCTGGAGCTTTTTGAGTGTTTTGGGCACAGAAGAGATTGAAAAAATGTCCAATCAATAATGATTTGATTTCGTGAAGCTCCCTCTATTAACCAAAATTCGAAATACATTTTTTTCTGTGCCAAATCCCCTTTTTTGCGAGAATGAATTTTTCGCGAACCGCATTCAAAATCAACAATTTCCTCAATTTTTATGAATTTTTAAACCGTTTACCAATTTATGGGACAGGATGCACACCCAAGTTTGCGCACATAAAAAAATTGCATTAACATGGATAACATAAATGATTAAAAATTGATAAAAAATAAAGAGAAAACTGTTCAGTTTATCAAATAAGGCACGAAAGTGCTATTTTTCAAATTATTTACTCATTTGAAGGTTTGGGAACAGAGGATCAATATTAAAAATACTTCTATACCATTTAAATGACCAACGACAAAATTTTATATCATTCTTTACTTATTAAGATAATTCCACGTTCCCTTTTCGATTCATGTTAATAAGAGTGGAAATATCCGCACTTAATTTCCATGTTACATCTACATGAAAATGCGATCCATCGATTTCAGTTCCCCCAATTGGACGTATCTCTCTCCTCCCTTAGATAGTAGATTCATGAATCGTCATCATACTAATTAACTAGATTCCTCCCCCGACTGTGAGTGCAGGCACAAGTAGAACAACATAATTACAAGCTTTTATCTCAGTGGAGATCATGATTACGCGAAAGGAACTTTGTCACTTAATTGCGAACCAGTTCTGGAGTCAATTAAACTTTTCGGAGCAAAACGTTCTCAATTATGGTTTCTAGGGAAGTAGGATCCGAATACATACTTTCAACCTCGGTTGCTTCCATTGTAATTCCGAAGTATGAATTGCATGGCATGGACTAAGAGTTCGTTCAAATGACAGGAAGTCATTAAGAGCCGGTTTCAAAAGACATGTTGGTACAGTAGTAGTTGGTACTTCAGTATGATGGCGTAGTTAAAATATTTTATTTAAAACTTGATCATGCCTTCAATACATGGTCATATTTTTGCACATTAAAATTTACTCAAAGTTTCTTGAAACTTTTTCATTATTTTTAAGTTATGTTTTAAATTTTGATATTGTAAATATTTGAGTATTATGGATATCGATTGTTTTTCCCGATGTGATTTTTACAGATTGTGTGTGAAATATCTATTTTGAACTCTCATTTTTTTGTAGAACTTATTGATTTAAAATATGTGATGATTTTTTTAAAATTATATGTAGCACCAAGTATAGATGGTTTTAATTTTTTTTTTATCTTCTAGCTATAATACCCGGCGCTGCCAAAGCATTCTTTATATACTAGCAGCGTTAAAGAAGTGACAAACCTTTGTAAAAACATGCACATATCTGAAATGCATTGCTAGGGAACTTCGGTAACCAGAGTGAAAATCCCAAAAATCACTGTCGAGGGTCAAGAACCATTAATGCCCGATATTTTTTTGGTCCATTTCGGGAATTTGCCCAGTTCTGACGACTTTTAAAGTTGGTGAAGTCGGGTCCTGTTTGGTATTTTTACAAAATTTGCCGAAGATCGATCGGAAATTGTAGATTTGTATAGAGAACACACAAACAGCATACAGACAGACACAGAAAATCAATTTTATGCATGTTGATTGATTTTCAATTCTATTTGGCCAATTGCTGTTATGCAGTGAAGTGAGAAGATTTCACCTCTAAATCCACACCCTTTTTTACAGGCAATTATTTTTGGCTGGAATTTTCTTCTA